>NW_010290892.1:7352-27255 GCF_000700745.2 Antrostomus carolinensis | reverse complement strand
TGGGTGGTGTGTGGGGGTTGCGGTGTGTGGGGAAGAGAAGGATGAAAAAACATATTTTTCTATGCTCAGAAACCCAAAGTTTTTTTGGCAAAAGCCTGCCCCACCAACACGTGCTGCCCCAGAGCCGTAGCTTCACCGTGGCCGGGCAGGGCGGTGCACACTCGCCGGCTCCCTGGGAAGGGACATTGATCTCATTGTTGCATTAAACGCCGTACCAGCGCTCACCGTGTTGAATTAGTGCCGGTAGATTTCTCTGACTAGAACATGTTAGAAATCACAGTTGGGTTACAAGAATCAATTAAGGCCAGATGGGGGTGCGAGGAAGTTAAACACTTTGCCTTATTGTAGGATTTGGCACTACGGCGAAGGGTTCTTTACATTTTCATTTAGATTTAAAAATCACTCGAGTGCACCCTCTGTATAATTCAATCGAGGAATGGAAAGGAAACTACCAAGCGGGTAAGAGATATATTGTTCTTCTCTGGAAGATAAAAGTGGCAAAAAGAGAGAGGATTAAAGTGCAGATCCTCAAGCAGGGGGGAAATCTGCAAAAGGCACCGAACTCGATGTGACACCATCAGTTTACAGCAGCACCACTGAAATCCAGAGGAGGTCAGAGCACGTCCTCACCCATCAAGCCAGGCTGTGTTTGGCCAACGGTGGGAATTCAAGCTAGACATTTCACAGGACAAGGTTGATGGGGATGGATGTTGAGTCACCAAACCATCCCTAGACAGGATGGGAAGCCAGTCACCTTCCCATCGATGGGACAAGGACCCACGCAGATCGACTGGGAACTGGTAATGAGACCTAACCCAACGTTAGTCGGGGGGGAGGGAAAATACTCTCTAATATGCAGTGCACCTCCACTGCCGCAATAAAGCCGAGATTGAATTGCAGAACGTGGCTGCGGGTCTTGTTTCGATATGTTTCAATGTTGTGCTCCAACAGGTCGGAATATTGTTAGCGATTCCGTCTGCAGAGGAGACATTGCTGAGCTGGGTAAAACATGTGGCAAATTTCTTTCCGTGCTCATCTCGGATGAGGTGAAGGCATTTCAGTCTCTAGGCTCGGGGGTGATTTGCATTATGGGATTCCCAACACTCCTCCCGAAATGGTTAGGAGCATTATGTAAATCAGCCAGGGGGGGGAAGCTTTCCACAAACGTCTCAGCTGATGGAACAACTTTAATCTCAACCCCAGCTACTTTTCCAATTACCTTGTATGTCTTTTGCCACCAACTGCTTCGTAAGGGAAATCCAGCCTTTGCAGGGGATCCCCCAGCCACTGTGTTAGAAGAAGGAAAAGGGCAAAGATCCTCTTCCATTTTCCATCTTCATGCATGGACTAATGTGACGTGCTTTCTTCAGACAAGATGAAAGGTTAAACGGAGTCCTCGTTGGAGAGGAAAGCTGGAAGGCATCAAGCAGAGATCTGCAAAGGAATCTGAGAGCCGAGCACCCAAAACTCACTGATAGTCCAAGGACGATGAACACCTAAGCACACAAGGCTGTTCTGAACAGTCAAAACAGAAATAAGCCCCAGCACTTTTGTGCCTGGGCTTGCTCTCTCCAAAAGAGCAGCAAAAAAAAAGATTCTGGGGAGATCTTATAGCACCTTCCAATACCTGAAGGGGGCCTACAAGAAAGCTGGGGAAGGACTTTTCATAAGGGCAGTTAATGACAAAACAAGGGGAAATGGGTTTAAACTGAAAGAGGGGAGGGTTAGATGAGATATTAGGAAGAAGTTCTTCACTGTGAGGGTGGTCAGACACTGGAACAGGTTGCCCAAGGAAGTTGTAGATGCCCCCTCCCTGGAAGTGTTGAAGGCCAGGCTGGATGAGGCTTTGAGCAACCTGGTCTAGTGGAAGGTGTCCCTGCTGATGGCAGGGGGGTTGGAACTAAATGATCTTTAAGGTCCCTTCCAATCCAAACCATTCTATGATGATTCTATGAAATGCAGAGAGAGAAGTGATTGGGACTCATCCCGCTTCTCTCCTCTTCCTCCTTCACATGATGTGAAGGCAATACAAGACTAGCAGGGATCAGCAGAAGAAACAACAGCACCGGAGGGTAGGAAAGGACTGAGAAGTGGGGCACAGAGAAAGGAAGCTCAGTGCCTCAGACACTAGAACTCACACTTGAATTTGCACCTACTCAGCATCCCTCAAGACACTCAGCTCCATTACATTTTCCTTTCCACCTTTCCTCACACCAGACAGGACTGGGACTGTGAAACACCACGACTTCTCCAATAGAAGTCCCTTTCTTGGTCATGGACAACTCTTCCTGTGGAGCAAGTGGCTTGTTTAACACAGAATCTCAGAACAAATGCCACTGTTGAAAGGAAGAGGAACAACATCTAGAGACTCCTCTCCACCTGCTTTTCAGAAACAACTTCATTTCTGTTGTGTGTTGACAGTTGCCGAGCTGCTCCCGAGCTCCCTACATTGGAAGGTCCATACCTCCCTTCAGATACACCTTGATTAATTTTCCTTCATTTATCATTTAAGCCCGTTACCTTCATGTAAAATATTGAAGATCTGACTCACTCTTTATTATTAAGCCCCGCTATGCACCTTAGGAGGCTCTGCGATCTCCACAGCCTTCGATCTGCTAGGAGAGAACAAACTCATCTCAATCCCTCGGTAAATATGAGGGATTGCTTGGAGGGATGCTGTCAGCACCACGCTCCCTCTTTCCTCGGCTGCCGTAACCGCCTCGCCACGGAAAACACTCTTAAAGGCTAATTCACTTTCCAACATCTGCACGGCTCATTTGCTTCTCTCCCCTCTCTCCCTCTCCATTTCTCCGCAGCTGGCATTGAAGTCAGTCAGCTCCTAGTAATCCCCGTTCACGGATATAAATGGAGCGAGCCAGGAGCTCTGACTACGCCCAATTAGCCGCTGGCGGGGCCACGTGAAAATCCCGCTCGCCCACGGGGTCTGAGCTGAAAGACAATGCAGGGAATGCAATGGGGACAAAGCCTCTCATTCTGGATGCTCTCAGGGTGGTGATGGGACATCACATGGGTTGGTTTTCATCCCCCCCCTCACTGGAGTCCCAGTTGGCTTCCATCATTTTCAGCCTAACCTTGCATTTCTTTTACATCACTGACTCATTTCGGAGGCAGAGGTAGAAACAGCCTTTTGAAGCCTTAGCCTTGGGAAGCTGGAGATGGGATGACTGCAGCATCATCCAGGGCACATCAAACCCACTCCCAACTGATTTTTCTGGATGTAGAGGGACTGCAGACAGTGGTCACTCCTATCTCAAAGAAAGGCATCCCAGCCTTCCCTTCCCAGGCACTGGCACTCGCCAGCTTAAAAGCCAGGCGATCAAACCGTGCCTGGGCTTAGGAGGAATTTACATCTGAATTTCACAGCTTGGGTCCAACACTGTAACAAGGCTGAATGGAAACAGAAAATGTAGTGAATGCTTCCCTCCTTTGAGCATGGATCTACCACCCTGAGATGAAACTCCATGGCTAAAATTCATCCCTGCTTCAAAAGCACCAGCACAACCCAAAGGCAATAAACCCAGGGAGGGGAAAAGAATGAAAATATTTCAATGGCAAAAGACAAGGCCTCGCATTTCTACGGCTCTCGGGGTACTTGGAAACATAACGGAGCTCACAGTTCACTACAGGTCACAAGAGAAGCCCAGTTCACATCTTGAAATCAACCCCAGCTGATGGAAAGGGAATTCTGGAGCAATAAAACACTCCTACTTGCACTTAATGCAAAATGCCAGGCGAGCACCTTGCATTGCACACTCGAGGTAGTGCTGAGCTCAGCTAACTACAGGTTGAGGAGCAGGTTCATGCTCAAAGCTCCCACCATAGCTGATGAAGAACAACAACAACCCCAATCAAAGAACGGTTTGAGTTGGAAGGGACATTTAAAGCACTCTTTAAATCAGCACCCTTGCTTCAGGCAACTTTTTAAGGTGCAATGAATCACCCTGTCAAGAAACCCCATGTCCAGCAAGATAGTCAACACCTCCCACAAAATTTTCAGACAACAAATATCAGCCGACCTTGCCTCCCTGCAATCTGGGGAGAAGAGTCTCACCACTGGAGCCCGGCCACACAGCGACGCGTTCACACGCAATCCCATCAAGGAGCAAATTACACATTTGTAAATATCAAAGGCAAGTTGTTTTGCAAGAAGTTCAGCATCTTGGCTTTGTGTTTTCTTTTTTCTCCCCCCCACCCCCTCCACTCTTTTTAAGCTTTGTCAATACCAGCTGTGCTTTTCTTCCTGGAAACTGTATAATGATGAGAGCAACTGTTTATTTTTCTCTTTAAAGGGATGAAGTGGTTTTTTGGCCGATATTTTACAGGTCCGTAAAAACGATTTATGGGATTGAGCGGACAGGTCACACGATGCCCTTTGCCTGCTCAAGGGGAAGGGGGGGGGGCGGGGAAAGTCACTCCAGGGTGAGATTTCAAGAGCTTCGTTGCTTCTCAAAGGCTTTCATGTGAAATACCATTCCCTTATGTTTTCAGCAGGGGAAAAGAGAGTGGGACTCTGAACACTGGTCAGCATAGGCTCATCTCAAGAAAAAAAGATGGTGTAAGACAAATATAATTGCATTTGCTAAGGAACTAAGTCACAGACAGAAGGAAGGCAGTGGATGTGGTTTGCTTTGGTGTCAGCTAATCCTCTGTAACGTGCACAGGCGAAGCAGCCCCAGCAAGGAGAGCAGGAGGCACTAACAAATACACCCGTCACGCCTCTAAAGTGCTGTTACAACTAAAAACCAGCGGCGACAATAAGACACACGTACTCCCAATGAAAGTCATGACAAGTATCATGTACAGTGGCTTTTCTTCTCTGGGATAGAAAGGCAGCCAAGCTCTAGAGAGCATCCCAAGGAAGCAAAGAGCATCGTGATGGGGGAAGGTTGGAAGATCTCATGTGAAGGTCCACAGTTGACCCCTGCCACTGAGGAGCATCTATGTACCTCCCCTTCTTCCACCACTTTTCCTTCACCTCCTGCCTAATCCAAAAGAAACCACCGTATCTCAACAGCTCCATAAGCCAGAGCCGGTTGGAAGGAATAGATTTCCTCCCTTCTTTCTCTCTCTTTTTTTTTCTTTTTTGGATTTATGACAGAGAGATGAAAACCAAGAGCCTCTATTCCTGGCAGAGCGGTCCTGCGGCTGGCAGACGTACCAGGCAATTAACCTCTGTGAATGCAGAAAGGGAAGGAAAGGGACTGCCTGCAAAATGCATGGCACAGGGACACGGAGACCGGGACCCCAGCATCCCCTGCTCGCTGCCATGGGGCACAACCAGCCAGGGGACCAGGGGATGTTACCTCCCCCAGGAGATGACACCAGGGATGCTGCCATACAAGCCAAGGCCTAGATGATCCAAAGTATTTAGGCAGTCAAATATCTTGCAGGTCCTGAGCCCCTCAGAGCCTTCTCGTGCCTGAATCCACGTTCCCGTACCATAGCCCCACAGCACCTAGCAAGATCAGCAGCTAATTAAACCATTCCCTCGACAGCTTGCAAGTTAGTTATGGCTCATTATCCTCACTTAACCGACTGGAGAAACTGAGGAAGGAAAGAGATTAAAGGATTTGCTAAACCTCCGGCTGCAGTCAGTGGCAGAGGCAAACCCAAAGCTCGTAAACATTATAAATCCCCCACCTCGGGGCTCCCAACCCTGCACATCCCTCCCCTCGCTGTTTTTACTACTCACTCTTGCTTATTAAACGCTGGGTGTGTGCAAGAAGCAAAGCCTGGTGAGCACCTCGCTCGAGAGCTCACGTCTGAAGGGCAAGTGTAAAAAAGGGACAGAAAGCTGAAAGCCAGAAGACCATAAAACCTGCCTCTCCAAACACACAGCCTGCGGGAGAAGTTACCCAGCCCAAACTACTGCACTTGACCACGACGCTTAAAACAAACCCACTGCCCTTTTAGTTCCCTCCCGGTTGCCGGGAGCATCTTGGAGGAGCCGAAAATGGCCTTGATTTTCTCCAAGAGAGCCAATAAATCAGCCACAGGAAGGGCTGGTGAAGCAGACGGCCCCTGGGAAAGGCTGCAAAGCTTGGTGGCGGTGAGGAGGAGGATGCTGAGAGAGGAGAAGGTGGAGGGCTTGGGAGAGAGAAAGATGAATTTAAAGGGAATAAAGGAGATGAGAGCGGAGGAAGAAAAGGAAGCTTTAGAAAAGAGAAGGAGATTGACAGAGTGAAATAAAGATGGAGGAGAGGCATTGAAAGGAGAAAGAGGGAGAGGAAAATAAAGGAGAAGAGCAGGAGGAGGTAGCGGGAAGAGAGAGGAGGTGGCGAGTCGAGGAGAATTAAAACAGTGACAGTAATTTAGCAGCCGAGTTTTATCTTCTGAGTTTAATGGAGAAAACCAACCCCCTGCTTAAGGAAGGTGGGTTTCTCCCTCCAGCTCTCTCTGCAGCACAGCCACCGAGAAAGGAAACAGCAGAATCGGGTCCTTCCCCTCCTACCAGCAGCGTTACTGTTCATTAAAGACGGGATATTGCCTGCTCCCCCCTTCCTTGTTTCTCTGCTGCGCTGGATTATATCCTCATTACCCCCTCAACGACAGTTTGCCAATCATCATTCACTTGTTATTATTATTCTCGATTACAAACTCCGGCAGCTCCCACTCCCTCGACAGAAAATCCCCATTTCCCATATCCTGCCCTGCCACAAGGAAGGAATATTTTTTCCAAGGAGGAAAAAAAAAAAACCCCAAAACCAAACCATTTCAAGTTCAGCTTCTCTTTAAAACTCTATTTATCTGTTTTCTCGTGTTCTGTTTGTTATTTCACCCAGATGGGCTCGGTTTAGAAACAAACAGGATTTGCTGTGATGCCACTAACTTCCACCTCCCAAGGAAAAATAAAAACCCAGCAGAGCAGGTGGGAAGTCAGGACACGGGGCTGTACGTCCCCACACCCACCCTATCCCTCCCTGCACGTCATGCCCTGAGGTTTGTAAACCGGGCAGCTGAGAAAGCAAAGCGGGCAAGTGGAAAGCATAGGTTGGACCTTAGATCTGAGACTCCCTTTGCCCCCGTGTTCTCATCCAGGGAGAGAAACCACAGCTCTGCTTCCCAAGGAGAGCACGTCTGCTGAAAAACAGGGGCTTCCTGTAAAAGCCCACGGAGATACCACGAAAGGGGTGGAAGGAAACATTCATTTCCAGCTCTCTAGGGCTCCCTGGTGACATCTCAGCACAAGAAAGACATGGACCTGCTGGAGTGGCTCCAGAGGAGGCCACAAAAATGATCAGAAGGATGGAAGACCTCTGCTATGGAGAAAGGCTGAGAGAGTCAGGGTTGTCCAGCCTGGAGAAGAGAAGGCTCTGGGGAGACCTTCTTGTGCCTTTCAATACTTGAAGGGAGCATGTAATAAAGATGGGGACAGACTTTTTAGCAGGGTCTGTAGGGACAGGACAAGGGGTGATGGTTTTAAACTGAAAGAGCAGAGATTTTGATTGGATATAAGAAAATTTTTACAATAAGGGTGGTGAAACGCTGGCCCAGGTTGCCCAGACAGGTGGCAGAAGCCCCATCCCTGGAAACATTCAAAGTCAGGTTGGATGGGGCTCTGAGCGACCTGATCTGGTTGAAGATGTCCCTGCTCACTGCAGGGATGAGCTTGAAAGGTCCCTTCCAACCCAAACCCTTCTGTGACTGATCTCTGGTGCCTCGGCAAAGTGCTGATGGCACCAGGATGTGCTGTTGAGGAAGAGGAGCTCTGTGCCAGTGGGCACAGCTGCCCAAGGACACACGCTTCTGGGGCTCACAGTGGGATGCTGACCCACACAGAGACCTAGCAGACAGGTTTTTGGTGTTTTCAGCCCTGGATACAGCAGCACACATCTGAGAGCTCTGCCCAAGCTGAAACTCAGAGGGTATTTATGGTGTCAGCATCACAGACAGCCCAACTGCTTGAACAGAGATACAGAGCCACAGAAAGACACGCTAACACCACGAAAAAAAAACCCAAACAGGATCAATATCTCCTGATAAGAGCTTCCTTCCTACAAGCCTAAAACCTCACGGTCCTCCCTACAGCACCATCTCACCACAGACACGAAGCAGAGATTTGAGGGCAGACACATTATGTTTCACCACTTGACCTCCCCCAGTATCTCAGCAAGGCTGCAGAGTGAAAAGATCCCTCTAGAGATGGGAAATCGGGGGCATCCCGTTTGTCTCCATAACGGTATCAGGCAGGGGCTGGCGCTGGAAGCGTCGCTCCTTAAGAGCTTCACCTTGCAAATAAATAGCTCTGAATCGCAGCCAGAAGCAACGGGATCTTTCAAAGACATTATCTGGAAGCAGTCAGGAGAATGCACCTCAAGTCTCATTAATCATCCCGCCGCTTACAGTACTTCTTAATGGCTTTTATGGTTTATCCTTTGAACGCCAACAAAGAGTGTGATTTCTCCTGGCTTATGCTATTAAACAGAAATCAATATCTAATACAAATGTGCCGACGGTGGGATATTTGGAAAGGCCGAGGAGGCACCTGTCGGGTCTTTTCTCCACTCCTCTTTGATGTGGGCAGAGTGAGATGCAGGTTCTCTAAGGGACCGGGATCTGCTAATCACACAGCTCCTCGCTTTGCAAAGCCAGTTCTAATCAGGAGAGGCTGTGGGCTGCCATGCCGTGGGGGTGGCTGGCACAGAAATCATGTGTGGTGACAACATCTTTTCTCCAGCGCTCAAAAACCAAGGAAGCGAGTTGCTGTGAGCGTGCAGGAGAGAGAAAAATCAAAAAGAAAGAAGGGAAGGAGAATAAGGTGCTTTTCATCTCTCCTTTCTATAAGGGCTCTTGCGAATTTGAGCGACGGTGGCAAGGCAGCTGAATCAACACTAAGCACAGGTATAAATAAGCTGCTAGGAGGACAGGTCTCAGGAGCTGAAGCTTTGTTATTAATTTTTGTAGCTTGAGAATCAGGAGAAGTAAAGGAGGCTCCAGCTTTTTGCTCCCTCTTGGTCCCCTGGAAATGGGGCTTAGAGAGTGGAAAAGGAGAGGGGTGAGAGGGGAACAGCTTTGCTGAATTTGCTGGGAAATGTGTGCAGCTTCAGGACAGGAATTAACCTTTACCAGCAATGCTGTTCAGCCCAGTTCATGCCTAACTGGGGCCTCAAGCCACCACCCCAAAGGTACCACTGCAGGAGCCAGGAGAGGAAGAGCAGCCACCAAACAGAACCAGCTTTGGGGTTTAGTGTGCGTTACGCGGGGCCAGCTCCTACACGAGCAAGAAGAGGACCTGAAACAGCTACAAAGAGCAGCATTTACCACCTTCGAAAGCAATTCCATGATCCTAATGGAAAATTAAATTTCTATTTGTTAAAAACCACTTAGAAGGTTTGGAGCCTTCTGTTTATACCTCTCTCGGAAACACACTCTTAAGTAATCTGCAGTTTATCATGTTTAAATGGTTAAGAAAATCCTTCCTGAAAATACCAGAGGCAAATCACATCACTTCAGAAACAAACTCCTTCATCCAGAGTCTCCCAACGGTACCAACCACGTCACTGTGCCAGAGAAGGAATGAGGCTCAGCCCACCCCAGTACCACTTGAATGCACACTCAATATCCCACAGCATGTGGGAATAACAGAGAGGGTGGGTGTACACCTCTTTGGAGAGCTCTACATCCTTGCACATCCCAACCCCGACCCATCCATGCACATCCATGACCAGGAGCAAGTGGACTCAGAGCCCAGAAGTATCTCAGAAGTACCAAAGTCCCTTGACCACACTCACTGCCTTCCCAAGGGTTCACCAAGACCCAGCTCCAAATGCTTCTCTACTCAAAGGATGGCAGCAAAATCATAGAATCATAGAATGGTTTGGGTTGGAAAGGACCTTAAAGTTCATCCAGTTCCAACCCCCCTGCCAGCAGCAGAGACACCTTCCACTAGACCAGGTTGCTCAAAGCCTCATCCAGCCTGGCCTTCAACACTTCCAGGGAGGGGGCATCCACAACTTCCTTGGGCAACCTGTTCCAGTGTCTGACCACCCTCACAGTGAAGAACTTCTTCCTAATATCTCATCTAAACCTCCTCTCTTTCAGCTTAAACCCATTTCCCCTTGTTTTGTCATTAACTGCCCTTACGAAAAATGATCCAGAGGAGATCAGAGATGGAGAGGGTGAAAGATGGGGAAACAACCAGCCTGGACAGCGCACACGTCAGTCCTGCTAGCACCCTTCTACAGCACCCTAGGGCATTATTTAACACGGCTGATTGTGCTCACTTCCTTCTTCCCCTTCAGAAAGTTCCTCTTTGGGGAGGAAATAAAGAAATAAATAAATAGAAACCCCAAAAAGGAGTTGAATAGTTATGCTGCTCGAGGCACTTAGCTACACTTAGCAACCCCGTGCCTGCCAGAAACATCCTTGCACAAGTGACGCTTCCAGAATTAACTCCCAGCCCTCAGCATGCTTGAAAAGAAAAAAAAAAAAAGGGGAAAAAAAGGAAAAAAAAGAAAGAAAAAAAAAAAGGAGAGATGCACACTCAGCCCCTTCCATGGCAGCACTTCCTTCTGCCTCAGCACTGGTTCCCACTCAGCTGCCCTTATCCAAAAGGAGACATCGACCCAGGGCTGGCTGCAGACTGGCCAGGGCACAGTTTCCAGCCTTTTGGCTAGTGCTGACAACAGCCAGGAGTTGTGATGTTTAGTGAGTGTCCCAGCCCAGGCTCGAGGTCGTCGCTGCTGGTTTGTCCTGATCCTGGTACCTCATCCAAGGGGAATCACACAGCAGCGCAAAGGTGGATGGAAAAGAGCATCAGCAGAAAAAACGGGGTGGAAGTACATGTGGGAGCATCCCTGGCTGTGCTGCTTGTACAACAAAAGGGGTTTTGTTTGGTTGGTTGGTTTTTTCCTCCCTCCTTTCTCCCCAGTTTAAATAACCAAGCTGTTAGGATTGTTCTTGCTCTTGATATTTATTTCATTGGCCCCCACTCTGCCAGGTGATCCATCACCTATCTGTAGCATCACAGTCCTTCCAGACACACTCCTGCTCCCGCCACCCCAACTCTGAGACAGAGCCTGCAAGCCAAAGCAAACATCTCCAACGTCTCTCCTCCAAATTGAAATGTATTTTAATAATTTAAACCTTTATGGGTCCTTTTGGTTGAGCAGTAAATTATTCACAAATTTCCCAGTGACACCGCCGTCGTCGTGCGCGCGGAGCAGGTGCACCTACACAAAGAGAGACGCTCTTTACAACTTGAGATGCTAAATCATGTCAAAGATGAAGGGATGAAAGACAGAGAGAGGAACGCCGGCCTCAAAATCACATCCTCTGCTATTTCTCTCAAATAGATAAACGCTCCAGGAGAGTTTCATGGGGGCATATGATGATAGGAGATATTTTGTGGTACACAGGTGTGAAAAAGGCAGACAGGAGGGAGAATAAAACCTGATAACACTTCACTCAGGCAGCAGCAGCAGCAAAGGCAGGTGGTTTTTTGGTTGTTTTTTTTTTCCCCCAGCTGCAGGGAGCCAGGAGGAGCAGAAGGGAATTGCTGAGCAGCCGAGCCGGCTCAGATCCCAACCAGGACCTCAGCCTACAACATGAGAAAGGCTCCAGCAGTGAGTCAACTCTGTTCTTCCACCAGACAGGTATTACACTCGCATCAGCTCATCACTTGGTTTTCAAAACTTGGGTGTGCAATGCCTTGGCTTCTGCTGACAGCCTATGATGGGGCTGATTGTAAGCAGCCAGATTCATTCTCAACAGTCAAAGATTTTTTTTTTTTTTTTTTTTTTGTCAGAGAAAGTGAAAGCTGGAGACAGTCAGAGCACCTAAGAAACATATTTGTTTGCTGGCAGAACGCAGGGGGGAAAAAAAGACCATCTGCTGAAAAAGGTGCTGTTTGATAAGCTGAGGGCAAAACTTGCCCCCTTGAGCCCAGCCCTAAACAAAACTGAAGCACAGCAGAGCAATCCCCAACAACATGAAAATTAGAGGGATTATTAACTCCAAGATCATAGAATGGTTTGGATTGGAAGGGACCTTAAAGCTCATCCAGTCCCAACCCCCCTGCCAGCAGCAGGGACACCTTCCACTAGTCCAGGTTGCTCAAAACCTCAGGAATTACAGATTCCTGATCAGGAATTACAACTTTGTGGCTGATCTGAGACCCACCTACGTACACAAACACACACACACATCTATTTGTAGGAACCACCTCCAGCCCTCGCTCTCCCTCCCCAGGACACGTGCACCTTGATTCCATATCACACGGTGTGCCCATAATTTCTCTGCATCAAAGACCTGCTCAAAAGCCAGCAGCTCCTGTCATGATTTTGAACCCCTCAAGGTCTGGGGCTGCTCTGAACAGCATGTGCTGAAAAGGTGTTTCATAAGCAAAACTGGAAGTATACTAGATCCACTGATAAATCCAGGTGGGGTTTTTTTTTCCCCTTGCCTGATGCTGGTGAGGATTTATTGACAGCTTGTCAAAGGAGCTCTTACACATCCTTTCCCAGCATTTTATTCCTTCTGAGCTCGTGTAATTTCATCTCATGGAGCCTATCTACAGGAGGACCTCTCCAGTGACCTGCTAGCAAGGAGTTTAGGGGCTCATTTTGCTGGTCACATCCCACTGGGAGATCCTTGGGATGAGATGGGAAGGGGAACGGCGATGACAACTCAACACTGGGGTCCCGTGGGGTTTTTTCTGACACCCCCAGGGGACAGTCCTGCTGCTGAGCATCACCCAACTCCCAACCCTCCCAGGGAAACATTCTCCAGGACAGCACGAGGACAGCAAGGGAGAGACAATGCTCACAGGTGAGGTGACAGTGAGTTAGATTTATCACCCAACACATTGAGAAGAAAAGCCAGTCCAAACTCAGCTGAGCGCAGAGGTTTTGCCTCTGCCTGGGCTTGCGAGGGACGTGACCTTTCTGAAAACTCAGGTTATTTATTTTGATAATCCTTTTGTTGGGATAAACGCTTTGCTCTCTCCACAGCCCCAAGGTCATCAGAGTTAATGAGGAGAGGAGAAAGGCCAAGTGAATGGAATTTGTCCTTTGCAACCAAATGCATTAGCAGAGGAGAGGTGAAATGAGGGGGCTGCACGCTTTCTCCTCTGCTTTTTATTTGAAAAAGACCAACAACAGGAACACACAGCTGCAAAACAAGTCTCTTTTTCAATCTCCTCCTTATGCTTTTCTCTTATTCCCATTGCTCTCCTTCAGTCTTCCCTAGCTATCATGACCTCCACACCCCAACCCATCATTCACAACCTGATGGGAACAGGAGAGGAAGCTCACGTCCACCCACCAAAGCCTGACACAAAACACCCCCAAAGTAGCACCATCCCACCCTGTCCAAGGACCCCACATCCTTTTACAGACCCTAACACTGAAGCTCACAACTCGAGCAGAGCAAAGAGGTGGAAAGGAAGCCACCTACATCTCCTTGCTCTGATGCAGCCATTTTGGTGCAGAGATCTGCAAGAAGAATATTAAGCTTGGTCTGAATGCAGCAGCCTCACTCAAGATTTATGAAGGATGAAGGAAGGAAGATTCTGAGGCAAAGCATCATCTCAAAAATAACTGCTGAGTCCTGGCGGGTATAAAAGATCTGTCCATAAACCAGTTTGTCATCACCAGTCAATAAAAACGCAAGCAACGAGAGGAGGAGGCGATAACCAGTGTCCCCTGCTCTCCACGTTGCTGGATCACCTGCACACACGTGTGCACCAGCAAACACATCTTCAGCCCTGCTCTGAATACACGTCCCCTGCCCCAAAGTCTCAAGAGGAGCATAGTTACACTCGGTTCAACGCATGGAGCAGCAGTCTAGGAGCTATGGAGATGACAAATGACCAGGCAGGACCAGGGCATTTAGGGGAGAAGGATGGAGTCACACCCACAAAAACCAGCTGGGGCATGGCGTCAGCACTGAACCAGTATGCTGGTAGCTACCAGATGTCCAGGAGGACCTTGTTTCTCCCTGCCAGCTCATGCTCATGCTTCAGCCGCCTTCTAAATCATAGAATCATAGAATTGTTTTGGTTGGAAAAGACTTTTAAGATCACAGAGTCCAACTGAAAGCCCAACACTACCAAGTCTGCCACTAAACCATGTCCCTAAGCACCTCATCTACATGGCTTTTAAATACCTCCAGGGATGGGGACTCCACCACTGCCCTGGGCAGCCTGTTCCAATACTTTATAACCTTTTCCATGAAGAAGTTTTTCCTAATATAAATATATTCCTAATATCCAGTATAAAGCCCCACAGCACAACTTGAGGGCATTTCCTCGTCTTGTCACTTGTTCCTTGGTTGAAAAGAGCAACCCCCACCTCGCTACACCCTCCTTTCAGGGAGTTGGAGAGAGCCAGAAGGTCTCCCCTCAGCCTCCTTTTCTCCAGGCTCAACAACCCCAGTTCCCTCAGCCGGGAACTCAGCACACTTGTGCTCCAGACCTTCTCTGGACACGCTCCAGCACCTCCATGTCCTTCCCCAAAACTAAGACAGAGAGGAGAGGAGGATCTGGTGCTGCGTTGGGTGAACCACCTGCCTGACCTCCTGTGACCCTCTCAGTCGCAGGCAGCAGACTGGCAGAGATGCCCAAGGCATTAGAAGACTATCTTTGGTGAGGTGCACCAAGCTGAAGACAGCTGGGAAGCAGATCAGTATGTTGTTGTGATAAAGTCTGTCTCTAAAGGAGGTTGGTGGTTTTTCTTCCCTTTCTGTCTGTGGGTTTTTAGGTTTTTTTTAGGGCTGCCCAATACAAAGACAAAATATCTCGGTAAAAGATGAAGGAAACTTCTCTCATCACCTTTCCTATCACAGGCAGCACAGACACTCCTCGCAACTTCTCCCTGCCAGCCCTGGGAAACCTTTACGTTTGATTTCCCGATACTGTACGTTCAAAGAGGGGGCATCCCTGGGAGAGGGGGAGGCGACGGCAGCTCAGCCGCCAAGGGCTGACAGCAGCAGAGAGGGAAGTGCCAGAGCTGGAAAGGATCTGACAGAGTTATCCAGGCTCTCATCCAGCTGGGGCAGGCCTGTTCCTTTGCTGTATTCTCCAGTGCTCTATCAAGTCAAGTTTTAAACAGCTCAGATGATGGAGTGCACCACGTAGGCTTCAAGATCTCTCCGACAGGAAGATTTCTTCCCTACAAAATCATTTATTCCCTAACAGTACATCTCAGCTCAGCTTTTGCCCACTTCAACCTCTCCTTACCTTCCAACCCAATGGACAAATAGACCTGTCCTTCTGTAGCACCCTTCAGCAAACAGCTTTACCCATCGAGATGTGGGGACTAGCCCTGGTGCTACCAAGCTGGTTCAAGCCAGGAGACCCAGGGAGGCAGAGCAGCAGCAACGTGGGGAGATTAAACCCTTTCCTCCCAATCCCCAACCATAAGGTAAAGTATTTAGGTACCTTCTCCTCTATAACCCACCAACATAAGGGCAACACATCAAGATATTACTCTGCTTGATTTAAAGCCACCAAGAAACACGTCTGACCAAGCACACCGGCTGCACGCTTGCTTGCTTGCTCTCCCTCTATCATTTTTTTTAATTTATTTTATTTTTCTTCCTTCCCCCTTAACCTTCTGCCTGAAAAAAAGCCTCACCATCCCTTCTCATTACTAATCATTCATATCAACCTCCCAGGAAGCACTCTGGGGCCACTCGACTATTAACAGGGCACTAAATGCAAGGCGGAGGAGGATGTATTAATATCTAGTAAGAGTGATAGATGATGTGAACTGCTCTGGCACTCCAACTCAGGTACTCATGTCAGGTACTGGAGCTAATTTAAAATAATAATAATAACAACAATAATAACAACAACAGCAGCAGCTGCCTTCATTTTCCAAGTCAATTGATTCCTCAGCAGGTTTTTGCCATCTTGACAGATTTATTTTGATCGAATTGTCTAATTGAATACAGTTCTTGTTTCCCTTCACTTCGTGACCTTTCACGCCTGTGAAATAAATGCAATTTGGAGAATTATTCCTCAGCAGCAAACTCAGCTCCTCCAGGGCTGGGGTGGCTGCTTTAACTCTCCAACTTGCCAACAAAACACTATCAAAAGAAACCTCGGCAAAGGAGGCATCCAGTCCTGGGTGCTGTGGCAGTATTTCTTCTCCACTTCCACGTTAGAAAATGTTAAATAAAGGGGGGAAAAAAAAAATATATATATATATATATATGGGAGGTTTGCAAGAGGCACAATGAGACACACTTGCTCTTTGGGCAAATTTATCTTCTGCCTGTTCAGGTCCTCAATATTTGCTGCACTGATGCTTCTTCCAGTTTAATGGAAGATGTTTTGCTCCCAGTTCTGTGATGCTACTGGAATAAGATGTACCATCCCCTTTTTCCTTTATCCATCTGAGATATGGGCTTCAACCACCACCAGCCCTTCATCCACCTTCACCTTCTCCCCGTGCCCTCCCAAGCACATCCCAGGCTCCCATCTGGGACGCTCTGGTGTGTCAGACACGAGGTGACGCTTCCCATAAATTTCACAAGAACAAGTATCAAAGATTAAAAATAACTAAGCCGCTGTCTGCGCTCCAAGAGAGGTCCTGGTGAGAAGAGTCACAGCTAAATCTTTTATAATAATATCAATCAATATTAAAAATGTATGGCCTGCTCAATTTTTAAAGCATCTTAAATTAATCTTTAAACACAACTATTTTGCTTAAACCAAAGGCTTTTGGTAGCTTGAGAATGGTATTTCCATCTGTTCCCCCAGGGTTCGTGCCAGGTATCTAGAAGAGGTCTAATAAGTAAATAATATACATCCAACACAATTCCCTAAAACCACAATAAGGGGTGGAAATGCAGAATTTACTGCTAAATTCATTATTGACTTAGCAGCAAAATTGTATTTATCTGTGCAGTACGATAAGCCTTATCAACAATATTAAAATAGCTAAATCTACTGGCTTGAGGATCCATTAAGAACATGGCTCCAGAGAAGGAAGGGAAAGTGAGAGGTGAAGAAGGTGAAGGGAAGCTACGGGGCCAGAGTAAAGTTGGACTGAACCCACCTAATCCTCTCCAAAACACGCCCAAGCCTGACCAACGCAGCAAAATTTGGGTGATATCCCCACACTCCATTGGCAGCAGCATCACCAGAGCTTCCTGGGTGCGGGAAACCCCACTCAGCCAAGCAGTGAGCTTCCCAGTGACAGTGTCTCTAACGGATTCAGAGGAACGTGGCATTTCTGACGGCAAGACTTCTGCCTCACTTGCCTTTTCATGTTAAGAGGCTTGTACAGTCAGCAGCGTTTAAAGAGTAATGACTGTTTTCATGGTAAATGCTCTGTTAAATAACCCAGGATTATTGTGTTGTGTTATTGCATATATAAAATGGCATTTCAAAAAAAAATAATAATTGTTTTAGAGCTAATTGATGTTTTTAACCGGCTCTGTGCATGGAATTTTTATTTGGTGGAGGGATGGGCTGCTGTCAGGAAGGCAGCAATAAAGGCAGGGAAGCTTCGACCTGGTAAATTCACTTGCAGGGTCTTGCCCGGTTTTTGTCTGGTTCAGGTGCTACTTCTTGCTGAGCAAGAGAGAAAGTTCAAGCCATCTGCTCTGGAATGCAAAAGGGAGGGAGCCAGACCAAGATCTCTGCACCCCAAACCTGAGTGTCCACCTACTGCATGGCCACGCACAGTCAACGAGACACTGGAGAGTCATCACACCAGTAGCACTCCCACCTCTACCCTCGGCATCTGCTCTGCACATTTCCTCCTCTCAACCTCCCAGTTTTGGTGGGTTATCCACGTGGTGGCACTTCAGAGCCACCAAAAACTCCCCAGGGGGATGACAGGTCCCCTCCCCTGTCCTCAAGTGTTATTTCTGCAGACAGCCAAGGAGAACCGCCCTGATGCTATAGCAGGGAAGGCTGATGAATCACCAGTGAGCAATTCTGCTGCCAGAGTTTAACCATCATTCTTCCAGGAGGGATGTGTATGGTTCAGCTCCTTCCCCTCACCCAGCTCCTGCAAGACCACCTTCCTTCCCCACATCCCTGGAGACAGCCTCGAGGTCAGACGGAGCCACCACCATCATCTCCTGCTCATCACACGGTTATTCTGGCAACTACCAGCATTCTGCCAAGCTCTGCATACTAAACTTGAGCCCAAGTTCCCTGTTTACACCCCTTGCAGTCTGCAATCAAAGATGGGAGAAAAACTCACTTGACTTTCAAACCTGGAGCCTTTGAGCTCCTGTGACAGCAGCAGCTTCACTGACCCTTGTCTGGAGGCTTGCAGAGCACTCAAGCAGTCAGGAGCAGTGACAGAGTCCTGAGGCTTTTACAGAGGCAGTGACTTTTGGGATGTGAAGTTAATCACACATGTGAGCATCTCTGAGTTGCCACAAGGGAGAGAGGGACCATCACAAACCACAGTTAAAAGTCTCAACCATCTCCTAAGATCTCCATGTCCAGACACGAGGCTGGTGCCAGCACACTCAGATCACAGGGTGAGAGTAGGGGGGCTGATACACAGCTCCCAGAGGAGACCTGCTGGGTCACCAGGTCTCATCCCTCACAATCAGGCAGCCGATTAATCCCAGAGGATCCACAGCATCTCTCCTCCATCTACCAACACACCACAAACCACCTCCTAACAGCTTATAATAAACCCGGAGACCCGTAGCGCAGAGGCCAAAAGCCACCAGCTCTGAATCATCACAAGAAAGGAAAGGAGAGGAGATGAAAGCCATCGTCATGCCCTGGTCCCTCGCAGCAGCAGCCAACAGGTAAAAGGAAAACGTTTAAGTGAAGCACACAACGAGGTCTGCAGATGGGCAGGGAGGAGAGCTCCCCGCTCCTCCAGCATGGCAAGGACAGCACGAGAATAATTGGCCTGTGAAATCTAAGGGAAAACTACCAGACCAGGAGAGTTCAAGATCACAAGTCTGCTGATTTGAAGTTGCTCCTCACTCTTAAAAGTCACTCCCACGCCTGTCTTTGCCATGCTGACTGATTCACATCATCACTCAGGCTGGACCCTGTGCTCCATCCCAGACCTGGCAGCTCCAAGGCTGGCCAAACTCACCCACTGCGTCCCTGCAATAAGAATTGTCACCTTCTGCTTCAGCCTTTCCCAGCCCCAAAGACAAGTTTGACCCACTAGTCTAGGAGACTGCATTTTGCTTGAGGATTCATGGAGAAGTGACAAGAGTGGTCTCCTTTCTTAGCATCACCCCATGCAGCGTACACATCCCGTGATGTTAGAGCAGCTGCACAGCCCACGAGATGATGCCCAGATCCAGCTCTGTGTGCTCTAACAGTATGAGCTACACGCACAAACTCCATAAAACAAGACACAGAAGTGACATCCTGAGGTCAAAACCTTCTCACCCTCATTTTCTCTCCACCCCCATCCTCTGCAAAAGCCAGCACAACCCTTCCCCAGCCACTCCCAAGGACAGGGCAACTCTCTAGCTCACTCTTTTCCTTTTCAGAGGGAGCTTTATCCATTTCCTGAGGCTCTATCTCAACCCTCTCCCTTCCTCAGAGGCACCTGGACCGCCGGAGGACACTGCCCTAATGGGTTATATCTCATTACTGCAACCACAATGTGAAACCCTGTCTCTCTCTCCATCCCTTCAGCATCTGTCTCCACGGTATCGAAGTGTCTCAGATGACTAGAGAAGTCCCTTTGTGTGCTTTCCCAACCCTTGGCTGGACAAGTACCACTTAATCAAGCTCCATAATGAAGCCAGAAACGAGCCAGAACAGGCTGTGCAGCCACAGGCAGGAGCAGTGCAGCCTTTGAAGGAGAGGTGGGTGACCATCCCACTGCCCACAGGTGACAAAGGGGCCAGGAGCAGCAATGGAGCCAGGCACCTCGGTGATGCTCCAAGGTCCCAGCAGCCTCAAAGCTCCCCAGTAGCTCACAAGCACTTTATC
>NW_010290892.1:0-7324 GCF_000700745.2 Antrostomus carolinensis | reverse complement strand
CACATTAATGCCAGGGGGGATTTATCTCTCTGAGGTTCCTGACGCTCGGTAAAAGCAGCATGCTCCAACTCAGGACCCCAAAAACACCCTGAGGGCACTTTTGAGTGTACCTCTGCTTGGCACTGCAAACCCAAACACTGCTGCCAGCTCCCAAGCTCATTTCTAAACGTGATGCCTGTTCTCCAGGCTTGGGTTCCTCCCTCTCTCCAAGATTTTCCCCACATGGATGCTGTTACCATGTGCTTTAATCAGCACCTTCCTTCCAGTCTGGCCAGCTTCTCTTGCTTACAGCATTTTTAAGATGATATTACATTTTGTAAATCACACATCAGGAGATATATCTCCCTCATACATCATCCCTGCTGGGGTCCTGCATCCTTTGGATGCTTCAGGAGGAGTCACCCATGTGCCAGCATAGCCTGATGGACGGCATTCGGGACACACAGCTCTCCTAAAATCAACTCTTGTGCTCAGAGCTCTTTTCAAATCTGCTGCCCTACCACCAGTTCCCATCCACAGCATTAAACCAGTTACAGCTTTTCCCTCTCCCCACAAACCTGCAAGTCCTGGGAATGTGATTATACAAAGATTCTGTCTCTCAAAGAGCTAACGTGCACATGTTCAGCTGCAAGAACACCAGTAAAAGTTTGCAACTGTGACCTGAAATCATCTTAAAAAAACCCCACAAGGCAAATAAAAGGCACCCCAAACCCAAAACATAACTAAATAATCAAAAGATGTGACTTTTGGTCACTGAATCACAGTCTTGGGCTTGACCCTTCTCATCTGAGTGGTGAACCATTACTATTACTAGTAGCGAATTACTATTCCCCACAAATCAAGAGAAAGGTAGAAACCAATTGCAGCCAAACTGCTGCTTGCAGCCCGTGTTGCACTGGTGCAAATAACTGCAAATGATCTTTATTTCTTAGGAAAGCACGCTCAGGAGCCTGCTGTGGAGACCTGAGACATCAAAATCACTGTAAAGTGTTCTGGGCAGGGATTGTCTCCTTGCTACACATCTGCACAGTGCCTGTCCCAGCCTCTAGGCTCTACTACAGTATAAATAATGATAATCCCTCACTCAGCAATACAATGAAACACTTGCTGGGTACTAAAAATTATTTAAAATTCATACCTACATGGGAAAATTATTCAGCAAACTCTAATTACTTATCAAAAGCAACGATGATATTTTTTAAGCAGAGGGAGTGCCCATAAATACAGAGCCATAAATAAACTGCTACTCAGGAGCACAAATTAATTTGTATTTAATTGCTAGAAATTGCTATCAATTACTAAACATTCCTTGCAGAATAGGCAAATTCTTGGGGAAAAAATTTCAATTGCTAATTGAAAGTTGGGGGGTTTTTTGGTTTTTTTGTTGTTTTTTTTTACCCCTTCCTTCTTTCTCATCCCAGCTCCTGCTGAGTGCAGGAGACACCCATCCCAGCCAGAGAGGCTCTGCGTTTTGGGCTTCTGAGGGGCACAGAAAAATCTATAAGGAACCAAGGAGCTGCTTGAATTTCAAGTAGGTTCATCACTTTTGGTAAAATCCTGGAGGAAAACTGGTGGTGAGAAACCTCTCCTGATGTAGAGAGGATGGCAATTCCTTACAAAGGATTGAAAGCAGGGAGCTAGGAGCTGGAAGTGATCTATCCAACGTGCACCCAGGGAGAGCAACACCTCTCAGGGACCATCCATCTCCCCTGCACACAGGACACAACTGCTCAGCTACAGCAAAGCCATGCAGACCCAGCTATTGCTTCCCACTCATTTCCTGGTGTTTTCTGCTTTGCTGTTGGCATAACATTCCTATCAGCACCGTTAATTACATCCACGCTGAGTGTGAAGGACAGGCTGATTCTCACACAGAGCCGCAGGCCCTGCAATCCATCCCGCTGCTCTCACCAAACAGCTTCCACAACTGCTGACAAAATGCAGTGAGGAGCTTCCTCGTGCCAGATACCAGCATGTCAAAGGGGCTTTTCCACACACTTACGGGGATTGAGGGCTGCTCTCACCCACACACCCCTCCAGTCTTCACCCAGCATCCCCGATGCGAGCGTTCCCGCATCTCCACCATCCTCGTTGCCCAAATAGAGGTGACAGACTCCCCAAAAAGTTAGCTGGTAGGACAAAATGCAGAAGAAACATTTGCCCACAACGACTGGGCAGACCTCTGCTCGCACAGAAAGCAGCAGGCACACAAAGCACCCTGCCCCCCCAGCCAAAGCCTGTCCTCCTAGGCAGAGGCACCAGTCTATCCATGGGTGAGAGGGGATGAGAAGCAGGGGAGGGTGCTGGGAAGAGCTGCTTCTACCTACAACTTGAATAAAGAGAGACCCAGGGTCTCCAGGACTGTCAATCCAACCTCAAGGCATCACTCCATCACTGGTCCCCCCCAGGACCAGGCTGACAGTCACAGGGAGGCATGTGCCAGCCATGACAAGGAAAGCAAAATGACACGCACATCTCCTGCTTACAATAACAGCCCTTCCGTGTCTAATCCATCATATTTGATGCAGATCTCTTACCCTGAAGTGTTGTCAATGAGGATTTAATTTAGTACTAATTAGACAAATATTGCATGTTAAACATCCATCGATTATTAAGAGACAGTAAGCGGGGTTGAGCTCTGCAGTGTGCACGGACACGCCGTATTATATCTGGGATGAGGCTGGTAAATGTCTTGCTCTTTCTAATCATCAGTTCATAATTAACATCCAATAACTTGTAACTTGGTTTGTCATTATAGATTTAGGAAGGCAGTAATAGTACTGTATGCTAATTAAATATCAATTGATTATTTAAGGCATACAAAGATGTAGCAGCTAGGTAACAGATATACACAGCTGTTAAACTTTAATAACCCCCCGCATAGCATCCCCCTGTACTATTAAATTTGTGTTTGCTGAAAAAGAGTGTTGCTCCTGAAGGTAACTTTGGGATGGGATTTTCAAAAGTGCTCAGCAGTGTGCAAGCCCCTACCCAAAGGTCCAAGTCCTCCAACTACAGAGAACAGAAACAAAAGTCAGGAAATTTGGAGCTCCTGCTTTTTAAATTGAAGCAATCAAAGCCCCAAGTTAAGTGAGATGCCCAAGGTCATAGCGAGAGGCAGTGGCAGAGCCCAAGGAGCTCCTAAACTTCCCAACCTGACATTTTACAACTCAGCTTCTCTCTCACTCCACGCAAACATCCAAGAAACAGAGACAAACTGCCAATTCCCTGCAGGAAAAAAGCATTCAAACCCAAGTCCAGCACCTGCTGCCATCCCACTGGCCCACAGGGCAGCCTCATCCAAAACCCTGATTGGAAAAGACGCACAAGAAGTTAAAGAGTGGAGTGATCTTCATTTAAATAATAAAGGGAAAAGAACTGATAGATGTCAAGGGGGATTGCAGGAGCTCACCAAGCTCTGCCACCCCCTTGCCCACGCTGCCTGCTCCCCATAGCTGCTCTCCGCTCCAGCACGTCCCCGTGCTCGGATGGGGTCTGACCCCATGCCCAGTGCCAGTGGTCTGGGAGGAGTGGGCTCCTTTCTGTGCATGAGGAAAAGAAAGATGAGAGACAGAAGCCCTATGTCTGAAAGGGAAAAGATAAATGGCTTCTGAAGGGAAATAACCTGCTGGACTCAGTGGGCTTGGCAGCACCCCGCTAAGAGCAGCATCAGTCTGGAAAAGCAGCTGCAAGCTCAGCAATCGCAGGACAAAGCCGGGGTTTCGAGAACGAGGCCGAGCAGATGTCAAAGCTTCTTCCCAGAGGGAGCCTGTGGCCAGGACCATGCTGTCTTGGTGACCCTTGATGGCTCCTGGCTTGCAGCGGTGGGCTAGGAGAGGGGTGGGAAAGGGATTCAGCTTGGAGCCAGCATCACAGACCCAAGCTTGGGGCATCACCAAGAGGGATGTGGCTGCAGCGTAATCCCCGCTCCAGGTCCAAACACAAGCAGCACCAAGGTGAAAATACACCACACACCCTCACAGCTCAGCAGCTAACACACAGCACAGGATGCAGCCAACGGGGAGAGCCAGCACCTTTTTGTAAGGGAGCTGCTTCCCACAGACAGGTTGGCCCCATCATTGATTTATCAGGCAATAAAAGTAAAATCAAGGAAAATGTGCTCCAAGTGCACCTCTGAGAGTCTGCAGCCTCAGTTCGAGACCTGGGCAGGCCCCACTGCCTCTTAAAACCTTCTCTGGTGCATAACAGGTCTACATGGTGACCGGGGAAGGGGTCAGTGTGCTTTGCTGGGGGGCTGGCTGGCTCTGCCACGGTTGCTGGACCATAACACCCTCCACAAGAAAGGGAAGAGGAGCACTGCTGTGCAGAACCACTGCTGCACGGAACCACCATACAAAAAAGCAGCAGAAGGCAGCAGGATGAGGACAGCAGCCATCCTGCAACATGCTGGCAATCTCCACTGCCTGGAAGGAAACCAACCCAACCTTACAGCCCAGCAAATATGCTCCACTCCAGAGCATCTTGCATGAGGCACCATCAGATGGAGTATATAACGAGACACCAGCAACTGCACATTGCTACCTCAGAAGCAAAGTCCTTGATAGCATCCCAAAACACTAACCTAGAAGCACGACAATGATACAGACACACTTGCACACCAGGAATCCTGCACAAGGAGATTTAGGACATAAAGATGGTCCTCAAGCCCTCCATGCAAATCCAGTGAGATGTTATCAACCAGCTGGAGCCTGAAACAACTGCCAAGGTAGCTTCTCCTGTTAGTTGGGTAAAGAGTCCATACTGGGTTGGGTCTCAAAAGCACCTTACAGCAGCCAGCCTATTTCCTTACAGACAGTGGTCCTTACGTTTCCCATCACCTCACAGCCTTGCTTGGGTCACCATCAGAAGCATCTCCTGCTTTCCCTCCCACTCACAAGGCTTGTTATACTGTCATACAGAAGATATTTAATTAGCCTGACACAATTTCTCCTTGATAAATCATCACTGCCTGTAACACAGCTTCTTGTCCTTTCCTACCTGATCACAAAAACGTTCCTTGATGTTTGCTCCCGAGCTTCCTCAGAATGGAAGGTGAGCAATCTCCTAGGACCGTTTCTCCTCCCTTTTCCACAGCAGACACACTATTTGCCCTTCCCCAGTGGTCTGGAGCATCACCTGCCCTCTCAGATGAGCAGCAGCAGTCTTGACATCACTCCAGCCACTTCCTTGCAGAGTCAAGTGGGAACAACATCAGCTCAAGCAATTTATACGGGAACCCCAGCAAGAGAGGAGAGTAGAGCAGAGGAGGAGCAGAGAGCAAGAGAAATTCCTCTTAAACAGTTTTGCAGCGGAGTTTACCCGCGCTGCAGCAGGCAACAAAGAGAAACGTCAAGAGCAATGAGACAAGGCAGGGGAGGCGACGCAGCAGATAAAGGATTCTTCAGGTATGAGACAAAACCAGCTTTGGAAACCTCGCAGAAGTGAGTTTAAAGTCTCGGGAGGATATCAATTGAGAGTCTGTCACTTGGTGTCAGGATAACTTTCTGGACAGCTCTCGGAGCTTGTTAAGCTCTCGCTTGGGCTGCATTTGAGCTCTGGTAGCAGTGCTGTCTGCTAGCATGAGCACTGAAACGAGAGATGAAAAAGACCCGCCGAGTCCACGCAGCTTCTCTGTTATCTCTCCGACATCCCCCACCACGACCCCCAACAACCCCAGGAGTGATGGGCACAGGGAGCTCGGCTTGTGCTGCTCAAAGACATGCTCTTCTGGGGAAGGGATGTCTCTAAGAAGTGGCAACACACCAAAATTGGGCTCCTCTCACCCCAAAACACGGGTCGTGGCATCTGGGAGGAGTTTGTGGGTGCAGGATGAGATGCAATGGCCTGTGTAACTCAAGCAGTCAAACCAGAGGGTCATAATGGTGTCTCAGCATTATGATCTATGGCTCAGGGAAGGAAGAAACTAGTCATGCTTCCCCCACAGCAATAATTTCATCAAAAACCCTACAGGACTCCCGCTGTTCCCGCTAGCCCTGGATCCCTAACTTTAATTAAGTCCAAACAGCTTTCTTACAAGAACAAGAGGGAGGAGAGGGTGACTCAGACAGCGATGGGACCAGCCAGCGTAATTATCATACAGTTAAGAATAATAATTAAAGACAGCCCTCCCCCCCCAACTTTAAAAAAAAAAAAAAAAAGCCAAACTAATCAATTCCACTTAAAGGAATATATGGGGATATGGAGCAAGAGCAGGGAGGGTGACGGAGAGAGAGCTGGGATGCGACGTGCATGTTAACAGCTTCCCACCGTGGCCGCTGCCGCAGTAAGCCCCAGGCCTGGCTGCTTCCAACAGTTACTTCGAGTCTCCTTGGAAATGGGTTCAATCTTTTTCCTCTACCTGCTGCTGCATCAGAGCAACTCCTCTGATGGCACAAAGGACTTTAAATCTTGGCTTTAACTGCCTTGATTGAATTAAATGCAACAACATGGTAAAGCAGCCTCTTCATTTAAGGTAGAAGCATGGAGGCTTTTCCTCTGCTAACGGCGCTCTCCCTCTTTCTGAAATGATGAGTTGCTCATGGGTTATGCTCTTTAAAAAAGGAGAGAGAAAAAAAAAGTCATCTGATAAAGTGGGTTATAAAACCAGTGGTGGTAATAAACGGAGAGCAAGGAGCCTGATGCAAAGCCAGCAGAGAAGGCAGAAACCGCTGGAGGGATGCAATAGCTGAACCGTGATTAATAGGTGACAGCGCAGGGAGCAGCGCAGGATGGCACCCGCCGCGCCCAACCGGCCACGCAGGGGCACAGAGAGCAGCGCTGTGCCCAAGAGGGGAGGGTATCGATGGACCATGATGAGCAGCTGGGCTCCAAAGTGTCAGAGGTGCCTGATGGCACGACACCCTCACGGCTGCGTTCAACACGGGGACAGACCAGGGGCTGGGACTGAGGAGCAGAAGGGGACGAAGCCAAGCACTGAGGTGATGTGATGGGTACAGCCTCGCAGTGACTGCTGGTCCTCTGACAACATTGCTGTCCCCTGACCAAGAGCTGCAGGAAAAAGGCATTTCCTGTGCCCGTGTTCATGCTGAGGATGGGAAAGACTTGGGGAAAAATCAGCATGCAGAGACAGCACAGAAAAGGGTTCAGAGCAGAGGGAAAAAAATATGAGATGCTATTCTCTGCCAGAGCACAACTCTGGTACTCCCAACTCCTACCCACAGTCATAACTGCCCAAAAAACTGGGCCATGTCACTCCAAGGACCAACTCAACCACAGACTCATCACAGAGGGTGAAGAGCTTAGCTCCCACCTCTCCTTCCAAAAATAAATCAAAAAATAGAATCACAGAATGGTTTGGATTGGA
>NW_010290891.1:56642-57030 GCF_000700745.2 Antrostomus carolinensis | reverse complement strand
TGATTCTGTGATTCTGTGACATTTTGGATTTTATTGCTAGTTATCCCTTTATCTTCTGGGCTTCCTAGGAAGGAGCAGAACAGGAGATTTTCCTTCCCATTTATCTCACTCCATCACTTCTAATACCATACAGGGGACCTACTTGCTCCAAAGAGCACATGCAGGTACACTGTTTTGGCACACGCATGAGCTTCATGAAAGATAACTTGATTCAAGATGACTTCCAAACCAGAGGAGAACGCAGCATGCTCAAGACAAGTTAAAAGCTGTTGGCAGTTGTTCTGCTATCTGTTGCTTTCCAGGCGCGCTCCCCAAAGCATGTCAGAGCCGGGGAGCCGGCGGGCTTGCTGACTGGCTGAGACATCTGCTCTGCGGGCTTCTGGCAGCC
>NW_010290891.1:11289-56584 GCF_000700745.2 Antrostomus carolinensis | reverse complement strand
GGGGCCTCTCCCTGGGGCGCTTTCAGAGACACCTTCCTCCAGACGCCTGTGGTGGGGACGGGAGGGCTGGGGTGGGAGGCGGTGGCCAAGCCCAGCCAGCACCCGGCTGCTCGGCACACTGCTCCTTCCAAGTGACAGGAACATGCCCAAAGCCATTACTCACCTGCCTGGAGCAGGAGACGTCCATATGTAACAGGACAATTTGGCTTCTAGTTGCTTCAGCAGGTTTCCATATCACACTAAGAAGTGTTCAACAGTATCAAAACTGACATTTTTCTACATTAGTATTTGGTTCAGTCAAGGACAATCCAAAAAGTGCAAAAGCAAGCTGGCAGTGCTGGCTTGGGTTACCTTCAGAAGAGCTGGAGGGCAAGAGATAGGAATACAGGCAGAGGAGGGAAATGAGGACTTCCAGAGCTGGCTTATCATATTAAACTGTTGTCTTCTTCTCTAAGACAAGTACCTCCAGAAGCTAAGCAAGGGCTGCGCCTCTTCAGATGGGCTGTAAGTCACGAGTCACAATGGCTCTGGACCCACAGGACATGGCTGGTGGCACCATGGGAGAGGGTGGCTAGCTGAGGAGGGTCACTAGATAAATAGCTGCAATACTAAAATATAGCTCATACTCTCATGAGCTTTTTCTTCAGTCTTTTATCCCCTATTTCTCCTTCTCACATAATTTTTCAGGTATTTGGACTAAAGCAGACATGGACCATATCCCAACAATGTGCAAGAGCTTAGACTGTGCTGGGAGAGGCCACTGCCCAGAGGAATTTAGCAGCCCAGTTTACTGTGATATTGAATTGCCATTTTGGTTTTCTTCCATCTCTGATCACCAACTTGTATTCTGAGATCTCAAAGCGGGTGCAGGGATGGATAAATGCTGCTTCCTGATAAGGGCACGGCACAAGACTAGTGGCATAAAAGGGCAATAACCTTCTGAGTTTATGTGGCAATTGAACCTCCCATACAGACAGGCATTTATTTAGCTCTCAAGAGTAAATCTCTCAATTGAAATTTAGAATCTCCCAGACATATTACCATCTTAATACTGAGCTCTGGGAGAAGTATTTCTTTGTGAATTGGCCTTGTTATTCCAGATGATTATAGTGCCTTTTCCAAACAGCAAAACTGTGCTAGGAAAACCCATATAATTTAGAAAGAGACAACGAGAAACCAGGTCTGTGAAAAGAATGAGTTTTATGTGAAAATAATAAGCTTGGGTGTGACAGACATACTGAAGGAAAACTGCTTTAAAATAATACATGTGTGCCTGAGAAGTTGTGGCTATCTGCCCATCCTTTCTTGCTCGCACTAACTTACCCAGATGTATGTGTGCCTCCCTGCTTGGAAAATACTTTCCAACTCCCCTGCCTTTATGACTGACTGGCCTCAGTCCAAAGTCTCGGCAGTGTCGTATTTCTGTCTGCATGCCTTAGTGTTCACAGCTCAACTAATCATGGCTACTAGAGTCGGGTAAGTACCTTAGTGTCTGGATGGATGGAAGAGCACTGCTGGAGATTAATTCCACTGCTTTAACGCTAAAATCCATGTAAGAAAGCTGGATCAAATAATCTTCACCTCTTACTATGAGACTATGCCAATGGACACTATCATGTCTCTTATACAAAGCAGGGGGAGGGGGTAGGTGTTTGTGTGCTGATTTTTACCCTTTTTTGGTCAAATTGTGTGCACAGCAGCTGGTATATGATATTGGGCAGTGGGGCAGATGGCACTTACGGGACACAAGTGGCTGCTATCCAAGAAGTATGATTTTCCATGAAATATGGTAAGAGAAACATTTTTTTATTAATGTGGACCTTGCTTTAATGATGTTCTGGCTGCCTCACAACTGTGCCTCTCAGGTGGTTCCTTGGCATGTACCCTTGAGATGTTTCAGAAGCTGAAGCAAGTCCATGATGCATCACACTACTTGCTATGGCAATTGTTACTCTTGCAGCATGGACAAAAGTTGCACTGCTTGCCCATGAGCGTGTAGATTGAATTCAAAAACTTGGATGACAGTATCAGAGAGATGACTTCTCTTCTCGATACACAGTTGCAATTTTTTTCAGAATACTTAACCAAAACCATGGGGTCTTCTGTTTCACCTATTGACTGCCATAAGCAATTCCCAGTCCAACAGTAAGTCTGTAAATATAATTTGATTTCTCGTAGCAAAGCTGAAGAAATCTGTGACCCTCACTAGGTTTGTAGCTGTTGCAGATGGATGTCATTCTTCCTAACAGCTCTTCAGGTTTCAAAGTGTACACTGGTACAGTGGCCGCTCTGGCTCATTATAGCATAGTGCATCTTCAAAGACATTCACCCTTTCCTTACTGTAACTCCTTGTCTTTGCCTGATCCCACTCCTCCTTTAAAAACAGAAAACATTTTTGGAGGGTAAAAAATCAAGAAGCGTATGTTTCACTGCCATCTTTAATATGAAGCTAGCAGGTGATGGTAAAGCAGTTAAATTAGGCCAAAATGTGGAAATAGTAAAAACAAGATAAATGTACTCATATCAGAGAGACATGTGGACTAGCAGTGATCACTTTGAAAATATTGGTCTTACCTTCATGAAGGTGAAGGTGTCTCTGTTTCCACGACTGAAAAGTCAAGATGAAAGGGCCTGCTTGTATTTACAGGGGTGGTGCCACATTAGCATGCAAAAATAAATTAATCTGCTTACTTATTATGCTAGAAATGACACTATGGCTAGCAAAACTAGGATAGGAGTGGTGTTGCTAAAGCAATGAATTCCAATTAACACTTGGAATACCTGTAAAACAGATACCTTTCTTCATAAAGGAAAACTTTCTCTATTACAGAAGCCTTCTCTTCAGAAGGTGTTTTTTGGAAACACTCTGACTATGTAATAAAAATAATTTATTGAGATGGATCAGAGCATCTTATTTGTATCATAGCACATCACTGCATTGCTTGCTTGGGTCTTTGGAGCTTCTGACACATCAGCCTTGATATGCACACGTTTATCGCTTCTTTTGTTATGTTGATGGTCATGAATTCCTAACTCCTTTGAACTAGATTTTTTTAAAGACCGAGTGGAAAAAAGTGCTCTCAGTAAACATCTGTTAAGAGCCTGAGACACAAGAAAGGAAACTTTGCTGTCACCGCTGCCTTCTTTGTTCAGAATAATCTAACTAGTCATCTCCTGTACTTGGAGCTATCTTGTCAGCTAGGTATTGTTTTTCTTCTGCTGAGCAAAATCAGGCTGACTGTTGTGTTACTAATTCCCTGAAGAAATCAGAACCTTTACACTTCTGAAACATTTCTCAAAGTATTATCATTTGGGGGTTTTATTTCACATTCTATGCCGGGTTTGTGATTTCCATTTCTTATCCTGCTCCTCAGTGTATGACCCTTGCACCCTCTTTTCCACCTCCCTCCACATGATGTGGACACCATTAGGATTTCCTCTCCTCACACAGCATATACAAGGGCTTGTCCTCCTCAGAGGCCTCTTCCCCAGCTCCCCAGCCAGCACTTGCCTGGAGGAAAGCCAGCTGTGTCTGAAATCACTGAGAGAACAGTGGTATCAACAGACACTGCCAAATAATGCAGGAGGGAGCTGAAAGAGATGCTCCGAGGGAGCTGAAAGAGATGCTCTGAGATAATATCTCAGGTCAGCCCAAGCTTTCTGCTACATTTTCTTTTGGATCAGACTGCAAACCAGGAGAGATTCAATCAGATTTCAGGATGCAGAACCATGTTTCTAAGGCTTTTTCCCTCCTCACCTTAATATATTGTAGTCTTCAGGTAGGCATTCTTGACCTGGTCAAGAAATGTCTTTGAGGCTGGTAGCCAGCATGCTGCAGGTTGCTTTGGAAGTGAGTCAGATTGCTGCACAGTCTCCTTTTCCACTCTTTTCTGACAAAACCATTAATGCTTTTCATGAGCAAGCTGTGGCAGTGCACGAACCATTAACCTCAATCCATTTGACATTCTCCTTTCCATGTTTTAATTATATTTACAGCTTTCCAGGAGGTTCTTAGCCTTTCTGTTTTTATCGTGGACTTTTCTCTGTGGACCCCAGCTTCACTTCAGTTTCTCCTGCACGCATTAGTAACATGTGCAATGTACCTTTATTGTGGTCACAAGATTTATCTTGTAAGAAGTGATTTGAAAAATGGGATCATAAGTATATTTTTATATTTGTATTTCCAAGGCACTTATCTACTAGTGATTTTCTTTACATAAAAACACAATAAATTAGGTAAAAATAGTTTAAAAAATCTAATCAATGCTGAAGATCATCCAACAGAAATGGCTCTTGCACTGTTTGCAGCTTGACATTGATTATCCCTTGGTTTCTGGAACCTGTTCCTTGCAACACGGCTGCATCTCACAGTTGCTGTAGCCCAAATTAGAGCCATGTATACTGGGGTTTTTTTTTCACATAGACACTGGGTTTGAGATAAAAGGCGGCTGGTTTACAGTGCAGAAAAGTAGCTCACAGCATAGTTTTGAAAATAAAAGATCATCAGCTCTGTGAAGCTGAAGGGCCTTGTTGGCGGGCAGTGATTCACAGCTACCAGAAGAGCTCTCTTCTGTCACTGCAAAGGCCAAAGGTCCCATCTGTGCTGACCAGTGGGCCAAGCCTCTGCTGTCATTCTGGTCCTCAGTGGTCAAAAACCAAAGCAGCTCAATTCAATTTGTATCACTCTGTGGCTGTAAAAAACTTGAGTGCAGTTCGTTGTCCCACTGCAGATGCCCTCTGTATATCTTTCTCTGTGGCCGACCCTCCAAAAGTGATGGGTCCCCTGCAAACTCAGATCCTCACCTGGCATCCTCAAGTGGTTGTCCTGGCTACCCAAAAGCATCTCAAAAGATACTGGATGCTTATTTGCAGCTAAATGAATTGGGGCAGATTTTGTCTACCTTATACTGCTGAAGAAAATCGTTTAACCCCTGCTAACAGAAATAGTCCTCAAACTAGACCAGAGCTCACATGGGTTCAGTTTCCCTGTAGATGTATCTTAAATAACTTTCTGAAGAGCTCCAGTTTTTCGCTTCCAGGATACTAACGCTAGTAGTGGCATGATAGAAACCATATCAGGTCATGACTGGGTTTCTCTGAGAGCCTGCAAAATTGTAACCCAGAGCTTTCTTCCATTACTTTACAGGAACACGGCTTACAGGGCTATGTCAGCAGAACCACAGATGATCGTATTAAAAGAAAGAGATTCATTGTCACTGTGTTATTGCGCACTGCTATGCTTCCAGGTATAATTTCTTTACCCTGCTCTCAACCTGGGAGTCATTACAGTGTTCTGCTGAAGTGAATTCTGTTTTTTATCTTTCATAAAACCAGGAACAGACCATATCTATATTCCTACAATGTATTTTTTCCTGCCCTCTCTGTAAATAGGGTGTCTACTGTCCCTCATTACTGCAAAGTCAAGGCACCTCTCAGTCTTTCCCATCATGTCAGTGAGGTAGGGAAGCAGAGTGACTGCCATTTAGTGAGGAGGGACTAAAGTTCAGTGGGATGAAAACTGAGAAAAAAGAGATTGAAACTCATTCCCAAGTAAATTCACAACTTTGTTTCTTATTCTGGTTTGACCCTTTATTGCCAAATACTGAAAGGCACTGAAATTATCAATAGCTGGATAAAATGGCAAGCAGTCAGATCAAAGGCTTGTCTTTGTGGGTGTAGGGAAGAGTGAAGATGCCTGTATAATGAAGACTGTAAGAACAAGACAAACATACATGATACTGGGAGCAGTTTTCAACTATTTGCAGTTCAGGTGTTTTCTGTACAAGAAATGATTGTTACTTCCTCTCCCATTAACTTGTTGGGTGTTCAGTGAAACGATGCAAAAAAATTTCATGCACAAAACCCTTTGGCAAAGAAGAAGCCCTTATCGACTGGATCCCATTTACCCAAATGTTTGTCAGCTCCTTCAAAGGCCTGTCATAGAATTCTAAGGCAGGACTTACCTTTATAAAAGCGGTGCTGACTTCCAAAAATACATCATATGTAGTCAGGCATCTCCTATTTCTATTTTTACTACAATTTCTACTAATTTGTCTGGTAGATGTGTCAGTCTTGGACATCAACAGCTGCCTTGATCTCCCCTACAGAAAAGGAGGACTTTGCAGCTTTACAGTTCCAAAGTGGTTTTAAGGGAGAAGTTAAAGTATCACAGCTGACCATACATCAAATTGGCTGAATAGCTCAGTATTCAGATTTTTAATCTGCATAGGATCATCTTGACAGTACCTGAATGCCTTGCACTGATGCCTTAAGTTATGTGATTAATATCTCTCATGTGATGATTACTCCTCCTCCCTCTGGAGAGAAGTCTGTGCCCTGGAATGTCTTATTTTGGAACAGCTCTTTCAGTTTTGGTTTTGTTTGGCTTTGTTTTCTTTGAAAAATACACATGTTTCTCTGTATTTATTTTAGAGAAGGCAAGGTTAGAGAAACAGGGACCTTAAGTCTTGAGGGAGCTCATTCCACAGTTGCAGGCTGGCCAGTTCTGTCTCCTCCACAGATGAGATTTATCCTAGTTTTAGAGAGGTCCAGTTCCAGCAGAAGAGCAAAGTTACTGAGTACAGATTTTAGTGAGGACTTTAATCAGTCTTTAAGATATTTTAGGCCAAAGATGTGAATCATTTGAATTATGCAGCACATCATGAACTCCATTTGGTAGTCACTGGGAAGCCAACACTAGACCTGGAGGAAAAGTCTGATTTCTTGTGGTCAGCTCTATTATTTAAAGGGTTGTGTGGACCTCTGGGTTACAAACTGGATGTCTTAAGCCAGGTATACCACACTAGTGATGTAGGAGTAAATAAGTGAATTGGGTCAATGCTAGGTATGCAACATGTCCCAGTCAACTGCAGAAGCCATTACAAGCCCTCATGCAACAAGTTAGTACTAACAGGGAATGACTGTTCCACAAGCAAAGACCAAGGGGACCCTCCCAGAGGGGATGGGTTTGGGCTCCAAGCTTCTCAGCCCTGTGACATGTCAGACTCCTTCTTCACATGATCTCCATGAGTTGTTTCAGACTCTCAGAACACAGACTGGCTGAGCACTTAATGCTGAAAAGAAGTTCAGCAGAGGGAGTTTTCTCATTAAAATTAATCTGTATTCTGGTGTGTCGTGGGATGCCTTAACAATTGCATTCCTGGTGTTCAGCAGCCAACCTTACTTTCCTGCTAGCACTTTCTGTGCTGCTCTGAGCAGCTACCAAAAAGGTTGCTACAGAATGGCTTGAAGTGTTTTCCTATTTAAGAGGTTGAGAGTGATGCTTTCTAGCCTTGCTAACTCAGTTGCCTCTGTTGCAGTCATTTTAAATCCTCTCAGTCTGAAGCTGAGCAACAGAAAGCAATACAGAGCAACAAAGGACTTACTAGAAATTTGGTATGAAGGTAGGGCACCTGAGCTTGCTGGTGCACTCATTTTTTTCAGGCACGCATTCAGTATTAGACTCAGACTCCTAATTTTCTTTAGGCTGTGACTTCATGCTGCTTATTCATAGGTACCCAAAGAATTTAAAAGTTTCATACAATCCAGAAATTTCTTAATGACCCCAGACAGCTCCATAAACCAAGCAAGCACTGGAAAAGTAATAGCAACCACAATCACTGCAGATTACTTCCTAGAGCTTTAAGTCCTCCCTTCAGAGCACGCAGCCAGGCAGGGTTAGCTAGGTCATCTGTTGCGCAGGATGCACCCATGTAGCAGCCTATCATTAAGTACTTTTGCAAACTACAGAGCTGACTCTTTACTCCCACCTGAGCCAGTTATAAGGGGTCTGTGCAGTTTAATATGAGGTATAAGGGATAAACCAGGTTTTAGTTCCTTCAGATCTCTGGAACAGTGCAGTTGCTATTGTGCTACCAACAGCAGTCCCCCAGCTCCTTGGCCCGATTACAGCTCGGGTAGCTGCAACCTGCTTACACTCTCCCTGGAGTTCCTATTGGCAGCATTACTCTTTTTCCACTTCTTGTCCTAATTCAGTTGTGTTATCTTGCTGTGCACTATTAAATGCTACCACAATCCATATCTGAGGTCATGTTTTGGGTGAAGTGATTTCTCATTAGGGGAGCCTGATCTTCCAGGCTTCACTCCTGTGAGTAATCCAGAGGCACGTAATTAGACTTCCAGAGGTCCAGCGCTACAACTGGGCGATGCGCTCAGATAATGTTGCTTGAGAGGTCTAGGGTTTTGTATGCACATCTATACAACATCTCTGCTGCAAATGTGAGGTCTTTGCCTAAATTTGCTGTTTCAAACCAATTTGAAAAGAAACATATCATTTGGGGGAAAAAGTGAGAAACTGAAGGGATTTTTTACCTTGCTTGCTCTGAAACCATCGGAAGCTTGGGGCTTTGAATACTCTTGTGTACTGAACAATGATATCCACAGCCTCTCAGCTCAGTTTGAGTTCAGTGAAAGCCAGAATTAAAAATGCAGCCCACTGGGCTCGAGTGTAAATGGATTAGAACCAATGGAGCAAAGACTCTACTATTCTTGGGAGTTTTGCACAGATCTACAAACTGTAAGGATGCTGATCAAGAACTTCAAGAAAATATTTTTTAAATAAATGCAAAATACTAATATATCTGTTTTACCAGTAGACAGTTTTTTTTCCTTTCTATGGTCTCTGGGCTAAGCAACTCATCAGCAACACATGGCAAGAGGTGAGCACCTCCAGAGAGCAATCGCTTCCATCTGAAGACAAGATCTAAGATAGAGAAGATTAATTACCCCTAGGGCTATCTTTTGGTCTGCTCTGACTACAGAGGAAGCTTTTATTCATTGGTTGGCAGGATGGAGTGCAGCCACCCTGCCTAAGGAAATAACAGGAAAAGCATCTACATTTCTTGCATGTGATGTAAAATAGAACCTTGTTTTTTCTTCTAGAGCAACAAAACATATCAGCTGTGAGTTTCTCCCAATAGGAAATAGGTACATCATGTATGCACATATTTAAAAATCACACAACTTTAAGGTAAGTTATACATGGTGAGTTATACATGCATTTGTTTTCAGATGCAGTCAATATCTATACTGGCAGGAGATTTTTAGGTTTTGATATAGTGCTTTGATGATTGCCTATGTAGGGTGAAATGCATCCTTAAACACTGCGCTGTCAAAGTAATATCCACAAATCATTCAGCGCCTATCACTGGCAGATAGTAAATATTTTATACCTTATTGAAAAGTAATATTTCTTCTTCTCAAGTATTGCTCGTGTGTTCCCTTTGGGCAACTCTCAGAATAGCCTTTTGGGATTCATAAAAACTAATAGTTCCCTTTATGCTTTTAAAGCTTTCGTCACATGGGCTCCCCAAAGCACTTCCATAGCAGCAATCCTAGTCACTCAGTTTGAAAGATAAATATACATTCAGGGGAACATAGAGGGAGTAAAACTTCCTTTCCTTCTGTTCCAGCATGAAGATGTCACCTATGCTGTGTGCAGGACTGCCACTAGCATGGACAGCCACTGTGCCATGGAGGAACGACCCTGCTCTGGGAAGATGTTTCAAAGCAACTTACAAAGAAAATTAACTGTGTGGCTGGGGAAGACTGCTAGGCTGAGTAGAAAGGCTTTGAAGGGAAGGTGTTATAGTTCCTTTTTGTTTTTTTAATCCATGCTATTGTTGTTGCCCACATCCTGATCCATATTTTTATTGCTGTGTTTGCAGCTGGATTGAAATTATTGGATTTGCTGATAATTTTTGATTTAGAAGACAGACATCCCTTACATCATACCAGAAAAGACTGACACGGAGCAGGATTTCTGCAATGACATTCAGGCTGGCCCACGGGCACCTCTGCCTTGCCTATTTTTGGGCTGCAGGTTAGCATGGCATTGCTCAGGTTGGCATTGCTGGCTGTAGCAAGCAATGTCTGTCCTGTCAATCCAAAATTAGACAGTGAATTCTGCCACTCCTCCTGACTTGCATGCTTAGCAAGCTTGTTAAAACCTGCAGATAGCTTGCCCTCACGTTATCCACATCACCACTAGGACCCGAAAACTGAGCTGGAGATACCTTCTGGAAAGCAAACCTCTGGACTTGTCCATGAACAGCCTGGCCAAACACTATGTGATTTTAGGGTTGCACACAGGTATGTCACTCTATGGAGATGTCCTTCTTAACAAGTACCAGAGCTCTGCCCTAGTCCATGCCAGAGACAACACCTGCTGGGAGGTGGGTCTCAGCCAGGCACGAGGTATGGACTCGTGTCCCCAGCTCTGCGGGCAGCACGTGAGCTGTGGGGAGGCTCTACCAGGGCAGGTGCTAAATAACACCGTAGAAATTGAATAGGGTTTTTCAGGTGGAGAAGAGAAGATCATACTGCCCATAAATTATTTATTCTCCCCCAGTCTGCTGCTGAAATGCTTTCCCTCCAGTGGTGGAGCAGGCTGACATTGCCTGGACAGTCCCTGTTCTTTGTGATCTGGGGAGGAAGGAAAGAGCTGAGCCATCTATGTGCTATAGCCCTTGTAAAGCTAAAAGATGGTACCTGCGCTGGGTGCTTTTAGCTGCTGCTGTTGATGATGTTGGCTCAGGTTTCATTTGCCATGCTTATGGTTTTGAGAAACAGCAGTGTGCCATTACGTCCCTGGAAGCTGGAGATTATAAAGAGGAGAACAGAAAATTAATAATAATAATAATAATAATAATAATAATAATAATAATAATAATAATAATAATGTGGCTCCCAGAATGCAGCTTGTGAAAGAAATCTAGCACTCTGTCCTTGAGCTATTCCTCCAAATGAAATTTCCAGTATGTAGTCTTCCTTTCAAATGTCTAATGGAGAGTTGAACCAGCAAGACAGCTGTGAAGTTCGAGTTTCTGCCTGCACAATGGCAGCAGTGTCTGCGCTGTCAGAATTAACTCTGCATTTTTTCCTGCTTGTACTGGAAAAAAGGTCTTTCTAACCTTTGAAAAATATACTGTGTGCTCAGAGATCTTATGTTCCTTCTCTGGTTTAGTTCAAACAAAGCTGGTCAAAAAAGTCAATTCTAGCATCATTCAGATAGCCAGTGATTTTCAAATATTGGTATCATGAATATATTGGTATTTTCAAATATTGGTATCATGGTATCATGGTGTGTGCAAGGGTAAGCACAGTGGATCACTGCTTGCCTAATGAGGCAGTGGGCACTGCGTAAAAACCTCAAAAGAAGCATCAGCCCAGCTCCACAGATATTTCCACATTAGGCTGACACAATACCTGCTGATACTGGCACTTGCCAGCTAAATCCTGAGCTGGGCTGCACTTACCCAAGGAATTTCATCATGCTCTTTGCAGTTTTGTAGCTGAAGGGGAGGACAGGATCCAGCCCATTTTATTACACACCTAATTGCTGTTGAATGGTGGATTTTGTGATTCATTTATCAGCCAATGCGCAAACTGCATCAAAACATCGGACACATGAATTGGCAATTTTTGACTTGAGCTGCCAGACAAAGAAGGTTTTTACAGATTTGTAATCTCCAGTTTGACCTCTCTGCCTTTGATGTTAATAGCATATGTTCAGCGCAAGCCCAGTTTTTAAAATATAAGTGACTCCCTTGAGGATCTGTTCTAAAAAACTCAGGCTTCTCAATGATGGAAAGCAATGTTTTTCTCTTTAAGGAAAGGAGGGAGGCAGGTAAGGAATGAGTACTGTGCTCCTTAGATATGGAAGGCACATGTAAATTCTAGATGCCATTTATCATTATTTGATATATAGCAAAATACAGTAATTTCATTTAGCAGCAGGTTTTAAGAAGATTAAACATGCTAGGAAAATTGTTTTAAAATAACAATGTAACAGGATATTGTAAATTATTTTGCAGTGGGCTGTCATGCCATGTCACCATAATTCTTCAATATTTAATTAAAACCCACAACAACTTAATATTCAAGTCCTGTCAAGAAAACTAATTGGATACAGGGACCAGCTGCTGGAGAAGTTTGGATGTCAACTTGAAATGGTAATGTGAGTGGTTCACACTGGCTTGTGGGTACACATTTAAAACAGTCAGTCACCACGGACATACAGAAAAGGCTGGTTTTGTTTATTATAAAGTCTTGGCATTTTAGCAAGAAAGATTCATCTTTAACGACAGGATATAGTAATCCTATTTAATTAGAGGCTTTTTTATTTATTTTATTTTTTTAAGCAATTCTCAGTTTAATGGTCTGTGATAGAAAGTTCTCTTTTGGGAAAGGTGATACCCACCAGTGTCCATAGTTTTGGGCACCTCTGCTTCTGCATACCCAATAGACCTTTTGTTTCAATCCTTGTCTCTGAGATTAAGCTCTTTTAGGTAAGGATGGATATTTCAAATCATTAGTCCCCTTTTTAGCATCGTAATCATCCCACTGGGCTGAGCGGCCACTAGATCAGGCTACATGGTTATGGGGAGTGAGTCTGGGAACTGTAGTACCCATTGGAGTCGGGCCAGCCGTGCTGACCAGGTTTCATCCTAAATAATGAAAACCCTGACGTTAAATGCCTTGCAATGAATCACATGCCTATTCAGGGTGATACTTTATAGCTCTGCAGTCTCAGAGCTGTGTATGTTTTTTAAAAAATAAGTTCTCAATTACAAATATTTTTAACAGCTCATTTGTAAACTCACAAGTACTGGGTATTGCAAAGTATCTGTGTTTCGGTGTTTATCAGAAAACACAACTGTTTGCAAATTGCTCAGGAATAGAAAAAATAGTTTAAAATGATGGAAACTGGCATAATAAGGATTTATAAATATTGTGTTAGCAGAGCAAGTAGGCTATGTAATTCTCCTACCTTTGCAGCATTATAAAATGCCCACAATAAAAGATACTCGCTTTTCTAGTACATTGTTACTATTTTTTTTCCATCATTGATTTATATTGAAGTGCTGAACTCCACCACTTTTGTTGCTAGCTAGCAATTAAAGTGAAAGCACTGTCCTTTCTGAGAACAGCATTCATTCAGGGGATATGGACATCTGACACAGTTTTGCTCTTTTACTCAGCAGTTGTTTGCAAAACAATAGAGAGGAACTGTACTTTATTTCATCACCTTGAAAATAAAGAAAGAAAAAAAAGGAAAGAACAAAGGCTGGAAATATTTAGCTTACGAAGAGATGAGAAATGGGTTTTGCAGGGAGGCAGTGTCATGCTGTAGGGAAGCTAATATAGCACATTCAGAGTAAATGCAAATTCTGTATGTTAGACAAATTAGAGATGGTTGAATTAATCATGAATAAGTGACCAACACTGTTGCCACTGTCTGGGTTCTCCAGCTGATGCTGATTTCTGGTTATGCTCTTGTTACTGCTTAAGCAGTTTCTTCTGTGGCTTAATCCTGTGAGTACCTGAACTGCTTGCAGACACCAAGACATCTCATGATATGCAGTGAGGAAATGCCTCTCCCAAGCAGGTAGATATGCTGAACTGCAGAGGGAGTTCCGGCCCTGGGACTTGCTCCCAGATCCTCTGAGACACTCAAGGACCAGAGCCTGGGCTCTTGGTGGTCTGGATCTGGCCCTGGGGAGCTCCGTGTGTCCTACTGAGCCTCATGCTCAGGTTTCACTGTGCTGGCCTTGCAGCTCTTGTCTGGCAGCTGGGAGACACATATACATGTGCAATGGAAGAGTTCAAGGGGAGCAGAAGCCACGAGTCTTGCCTGGTTGAGGGCTTTTCATCAGCTTAATCCAGAGAGTGATGCTGAGTGAGCTGCTACGCCTAGTGAGTGACACACTCGGTGTTAGTCCTTCTTATATCACATTTTCTGTCTTGACAGTGCTTGGACAGAGTCTTTCTACAGTCCAGGGACATGACTGCCATGGGGAGGGAGAGCAGCTACCTTTGTCCTCTGCGATGCAGAATGAGCACCCATGGGACTGGGCAATGAGTCTCCTCTGAGCTTTTATCGCAGACTAAATTCACTGGAGGAGGAATGAGATCCTTCTAGGCTTTGGTTCGACATCAGGTGGTGAATACCTCGCTCTTGTAAAGCTTGTTCTGCCATAGAGAACAGTGTTCCTCTGCGTTAGATTAGTGTACATCTTCCATGTGCAACTTCTGCTAATTTAATGAATTATTTAGCAGTGCTGCGCTCACGGGCTCATGCCAACATGGTAATGGGATTCTGTACTGGCTACGGATATAGCCAGATGTTCACGATTTTTTTCCCTCTTTCTGCACAGATTTTATGCAAATTGCAGGAAGAACAGCACTGCCATTGCCACCTTCTCCATTAATAAATCCCATAATGGACTCCACGCCTGTACAACCCAGCCCACAAGGGACAAGCTGTCGGGTGTTATCCTTAGTCTTTGTGAGTTAGAGACGTTCAGTGGTGGGAAGGTAGGGGCCACCAGGGCCATTTCTTCACTTGCCCGCTCATGCTGGTGTAAATCGTGTGTAAAGCAGTTGGTGGATTTACACCAAGGTGTTGTCAGGGGAGAACCAGGCTTGGAAAACTCAGGAAGGATTAGATTAGCTACAAAGCTAAAGGGTGATCAGAAGGTGATGAAAGCAGCACAGTAGGAAATTCTGAGCTGTTGTGCGTGACAGTTTTACAGAAATCTTTTTCCTTTTTATTTTTTTTCCCTTGGAATTATTTTTCTGGTGCTGGTGCAATTTTACAGAGTACCTACGGACAGAAGTGCTGGCCTCACTCTCTCCTTGTTTCCGCTGGTCACTCCCCTCCTCTGAGGATTTACTTGTGATTTACACTTCCAGAAGTGAGAAGAGATTCAAGCTGTGCTTGTGCAATTATACCAAATGGGGCAGAGAGGCCAGCAGAACTGAAGTCAGTAGATTTTGGGGCTGGGGCTGTTTCTGCACAGCTGTGCTCTCTGTGCGGACCTTCAAACCGCCGCAGAGTGAGACGAAACGGATGCAGCCGCTCTGGAGTCAGAGCAGTTTAAGTCCAGGGCTGCTTTTCAACTCGTACTGACACCTTGCTTTGCAGAGCATTTAAATACAAACTTTACTCCCAACAACTTCATTGTAGCATTTAAACCTAAGCATGTGCTTAAATGTTTCTCTGAAGGGGGTCCTTGGCTTGATAGCATTTTATACATGAGGTCAAAGTTAATAAGCATCAGGTCCACTACATGACAGTGTAAGAATTATCATTCATAGAGATCTAGAAATGTCATTTATAATTCAGTCTTTCAAGGGAAAGATAATTTTCCAATTTTGCACTGGTGCATGGAAGAAAACAAAAGCTGGATGTGTGTTTGTGTGCTCTGTGCTTTTTGGCTGTATGTCGTTTTGCTTTATAAATTACTTCAGGTTTTGGGGATTGAAATCCACCTGATGCTATAAAATGCTTCCTATAAAGCAAAGTCTTGTGCCCTGCTGTAGCCATGGGCTTTTGTGGAACTGTTGTGTTTGCTCCAGACTCCACCTGTGGTCCTGCTCACCCTGAGTGCCTATTAATTACCTGCTAACTTCATACCCTGGCATGGGGACTGATAATGGATGGTCTTGGGCCAGAGTGATCTCTGCTTTCTGGTCACTTGAGTCGCCTTGCCAATGAGGCTGTATTTCTGTTTACTCAGTTAATGAGGATCAGCGCTACGAAATGCATGGCGGGGAATCAGCGTACACTACCCGTTAATAGAGATAATTGAGTGGAAGAAAAACTAGTTTTTGATGTCACAAAATGTCTCTTGTGGTAAAGCCTTGGAATATAATAGTTAACATTTCATTTAGCACTTATGGAGATTTGTGTACTGGTTAATACGTATTATTTGTGAAATTATAATGACATAATAATTGCTTTCAGATACGCTCCTGTTATATTGGGTGAAGCCTTCCTCTCCGTCTTTCTTATCTATCCAGTCTTACTAATTCTCCAAATGTCACTGGACATCCGGTGCCAGGATTTGAGTATCTATTTTTATGTCTCCACATCTAGACTCCTGAAAAGATAGACAAATCTTTTTCTTCTTTTATTTTGTGTTTTGGTTTTTTCCTTAGAACATTGAGATCAGTGGGAGTTGAAGACTGAGTAATATTTCAAATAGGGCAAATTAACTATGCTGTAACACTTGTGCGTGTAGCAAAGATAGTTAAGTGCCAGGAAAGGACACTCAGAGCACATAGCATAATTTCTAGACTTGTTTAGGACCACTAGAACTTCCTGTTGTGCATTGTACAGACTTTCTTCAGCACCTATTGACACTCATCTTTGGTGCTATTAAAAAACCTTGGCTCTACTTTGGGAAAATAACTAGCAAACTAACACTATTTACCTGCTTGTTTGTCCATCCATCTTCTGATCTAACAAGTATTCACCAATATGGATTTTTATTTTGAAAAAATCAAACTCAACTGGGACAGCATTTTACCTTTTTTTTTTTTTTTCAATAAGTCCTCATGTCAGTTTCAACTAAACAGATGTGTTTAATTCACAGGTATATTTATTTTTCGAGAACCTTGAGAATAAGAAGAAAACAGGAAAACACTGGGGGAAATAAACAGTACATTCCTCTCTGTGTGTAGAAATAAATAACGTTTTAGACTCTTTTTGCCTCCTACTTGAGAAGACTAAAATCCTAGTAGCTTCTTATATGTGCTGGCTAACAAAAAATAGAAAGCATATAACACACTATCATTCATACAAAACTGCCTCACCGCCTGTGTAGTCCCAGAGCTGTTGGGGGCAGGGAGGATATTCCATGGCAGTAACAATATATGAGACTGTGCTCTTCCTTTGCTTTTTCTCAGAAATAGAATATTGGACAACACATCCTCTTGGGCTGATGTGTTATGAACAACATTATCTTCTCGAGCTTTTAGAATGCAAGTTGCTAGTCAAGATACTGGCAATGATTTCAGTACTGGTAGTGATTTTTGAAGTATTAATCAAAATAAGAAGGAAAGAAGAGACTAGAAAATAAATCAGTTAGTTAAGCTTTAGGCTTCACATGCTACATGAGGTGTACTTTGCTTCATTCAGTGCACCAACATGCGAGTGCTCTCCATGGACCTGTTGCACATGTTGCTGAAAGCTCCTCTGTGAGTCTCCAGACTGCTAGCGTATGTTAATTCAGCTAAGGAGGGACTAAAGGGGCCTGCGGCTGGAATGAAGAAGGTGATTTTTTTCTACCAGGAAGAAAAGTAATAAGGAAGTAGGTTTCTGTTGAGGGAGGATCTAGGGTATGGGCTTAGGCACCCTTTGGGAGTCACTCTTGGTATAGCCCAACCTGAGAAGATGATGTGAGCTGGACTATCTGATGTTACATCTAATTTCCTGATTTACTACAGGAAGATGTGTGGAGTTCTTGAGCTGATGCTGGCTGGGCTTTGTCTCAGGTAGATCAGCAATTGTTCCCACTGGCATCCAGAGAAAGCTGAGATCACTTGGATGGAAAGGTGACCAGGAACAGAAAAAGAGGAAGGCACCCATCATGCTCTGCTCTTCATATTAGTGCAGTCCCCTGCTTCAGGCAGGGTGTCACCATCACAAAACAGAGCAACACAGGAGTGTGTCCAGCACATTAGCAATAGCTCTCAGACCACAGACATCAGTCATTGTAAAATGACCTATGAAACATCTGGAAAATGGATGGAAATGTCAGTCACAAGGGCAATGAGGGCTGGTGTGGCATCCTGAAGCATCCACCACAGCTGTCTGTAAGTTGTCTAGCCTTTGCTAATACTACCTGCTTATGAGGAACTTGCAGAGATATTAAGAGCTGAAAAGGAGGCCACCACAAAGAGCTAACTATATAAAACCTCTGTTCTCCTAACATACACATGTGTTTTAAAGCATTGGATCTCCATTCATTTAAGTGGACCTCACCGATTCACTCCAGTAACTCAGTGCACACCAGTTCCTGTGATATCTTTTTAGTCTGAATGAAGATGGCTAACACCTCAGAACTGGATGGACATAAAACCAGTTCTCTCTGCCTACCATCTACAAAGGCCTCCTGCTCACTTTATACAGGAATATTGTTCTGTAACACCAGCCCGTGCTGTCACAGCCAGGTCTGCCATACCTCAGGGAACTTAAACCCAAACGTATTTTTTTGAAATATGTGAGAGTGGCTCAAGGGAAACCTCTGTCTCAGATAAATTTCCAGACAGAGTTAGTGCCTTCATTTTCCTTCATTCCAACTTGGAAGTTTGTCAGACCTGGAGCCTGTTCATGGTCCAGGGATGAGGGAGGTGATCAGGATGCAAAGGCGGAAAGCTAAAAGAAAAAAATAGAGTAAAAAACAGTAAGTAGGAAGAAAGCTACAGGTTGCGTGATCCCACCCATGCTGTGGCTCATTATTATTATTTGCAACAGCAAATGTTGATGTGAGTGCTTCAGAGTGCCAGTAATTAGTAAGCATGCCTCTCCAACTGCTGCAGCATGTGGTCAATGAGTTCCTGCCACCAAGAGATGTCCTGCACTGTAAGAAAAGAGATTTATACTACTGACAAACATAAAGAGAGATTGAAATATAGTCTATATGTCACATTAGAAATGAGATTTCTCCTACACCTACACATTGAGAAAAAAAATCTCAGGCTAGAGAGCTGGTGGAAGGTGAGACTCAGCATCAAGGGTGAAAATCAGAATATAATTCTCTCTGTTTTCTTCCCCTCAGACTCCCACCAATCTGTTCATCAGCATCTGGAAAAAGAAATCAAACCCACGTAACATGGAATGCTGTTTGGTGGCTTAGTGACATTCAATTATGCATGTCCAACAGCATTGTCATTATGGCTGACGCCTTCCACAGTTTCCATGTGTGTATTGTACAGATTTCTCTTAATTATATTTTCAGTCAAGTCCTTTCTGCCACCTGTAGGTTATACACATTTTGCAAGCCCAGTAAAGAGCAAGGAAAATGATTAAGTAATGAGGTGGGACAGAGTATTGTGCTTCTTGATAATGGGATGGCCTTTAAGCAGGAGTTGACATGGTGCCGGGCTAAGCGGGGGCAGTGATGGAGCTGCAACCATGTCTCTTGGAGTCTTGCATGGTGTGCTACTTGGTGTGGTGCCTAAATACTATATATACCCTTTATTCCTGGGTAGATCCCCATCTTCTTTCAACACTGAATGCAGGCTTTGCACTGCAGACCTACCCTATGGCACGTACAGATTTTCCAACATAGTGAAATCTCAACCCCCAATTTACTGATGAATTAAGTCCTTTAGAAACTCATGAGGATGGAGTACATCTTGGGTTGCAGAGTCCAAGCTGCCTAGTCACATCCAGAGCATCAAATACCTTCCCAACAAACTTTTATTAAGCTGCATCTTAACATGAGTTTGTTATTTACTTCTGTTAAAATGCAGATCCAGGAGTTAACTCCTCTGCTCACTAGGTAGCTTCTTTCAACTTCTGGTCTAATTTTAGATCATTTTACAGCCATGAGCTCTTATGCTAGCAATAGTCTCTACATTTAACCAGCACTTCTACCTTGCTCAGACATGCCTTTCTGTTATTTTTATAGAGGATGACCATATTATCTCCCAGCCTCCATTTTGCTAAGCTAAACAAGACAATCTTTTCTAATGTCCCCTCAAAAAATAAATGCTAAAATCCCTGAACAAGGCCTGCTCTGCCCCATTATAAGTTGAATTCTTTGTTACTATATGGTAGTAGAATTGGGTATGGGACTGCAGGTACAGTCTTACTGAAGTTTTACTCGGCCTATGACACTAATTGTACCTTATGCATGTGGGAGCTACCTCATTGTACATTCTCCAGCACAAGTGACATAGGACTACAGGAGTGTAATTTTCCTCCAGCTTTACAATCTATGAACAGCTACACATTTGTCTCTCATTCAGCTCTTGAGAGGGGCACCTCTTTTTTTCTGCTATAGAAAGAGCCATATTTTAAATTAAGAACACACTGACAAATATTTTAATAAACTACATTCTGCTGGTTTACTTCACAGTGGGAATGGGCAGCTTAGAGATCAGAGAGCTTTCCATATATTCTTAGTTTGGCTTCCTGTGAGCCAATGCTTCTGAAAGCACGCGCTGCACGTGTGTGCTTGAATATATGTATATGTGTTACTAATAAATTTTCAACCTCTTGACTAATTTCAACCATATTTGACAATCTCAGAGGTACCGAATTCCTGCAGATTTAATGAAAATCGGCAGCCAAGTAGAGGCTGTGCTATCATCACCACTGAAGGGAAGGCTGCAGCACAAGCTTTGTCTAACCCTTTCTTAGATGCTAGGAAACCATGTCAGGTTCCCATTTGGAGCTCACACGTTATTATATGCTGTATAGTCAAGCCAGGACACAAATCCATAGGAAACTAGCCTCCACTAGTTCTGCTACTCTAAGCTGCTTGCTATATTTACATATTTTCTCTTGCTTAGGGAACTTGGTATCTCTGTAACTGCATATCCATCCTTCTCTTTCTCCTGTCTTGTAGTATGTCTGGAAATTGTGTATCTGACAGACATATATTTGAATACATCACATGAATTAAGTTCTGTCTTTCACTCACTCTCACACAGACACCTCTCTCTACCTCTGTATATTCCAACTGTTTGAATGCTCCATATTTACATCATTTTCTTAATCTCTAGATTTTATTGACAACCTTACAGACAACTACATTACCACCATCCACGTCTTCTCTCTCTTCACCACCTTTAGATGGATATGCTGTGGCTATATACAGGACACAGAAACAATGACATAAATAGGAGGTGATACACTCTCTGGGGAAGGGTGTGACGTGTTGGCTGTATACAGCCGTGGCATTGCATAATTTGTAGCTACCCCAGGGGTTCTGACTAGAGTCAAGATTTGGCCACAATTCAAGTGATAGATCAACAAATATGTTATTAGCAATACATATCTATTAACGAAACTCTGTTCCAAGTTACTTAGTCCAATAGTTCACTAACTGCAATGCTGCATGTGGTGCTAGGAAGCTGTTCCAAGAGCTTTTAAAGAGAAAATAACAGTTCTTCTTGGGTGCTCTATGTTTTCACAATAAACAACCATAAATAAGATGCTGCTAGTAGACTCCATTTTCTCTGATTACACAGCTACCTGCCCTTCTGTCTATCAGTCACATAGTAAATCTCTCTTTCCATGAAGTATCTTACATTGTGCAAAATCAATATGCTGTCAGAGTACTTTGCTACCTTACTGGAGGCACCAGCATGGCATCTCCCCTAGCGAGTGTGACTTTGCACAGGAGAAAAAAAAACATTCACCCTGTCTTAGGGCTGGATTTAGTGGAGGTCTGGGAGGTCAGATCCCCATAGGGACTTTGTCACTTTTTTGGCTCCAGCTCACTTCATTTAGTGTTCAGGATCCCTTCACCTGGCCCCTCCGACATCCCATGCCTCAGCAAACTCAGGGCGGCAGGGGCAGCGGCGAGCTTCTGCCAGTTCCCAGCTCAGCATTATCAGTGTTAAAACATTTACTGCATGTGCAATTCTCAACAGCTCTTAACTCTGGCAAATCAAAGCCAATTTTAACCGGAACACTCCAAGACACTTCTCTACAACGAGGGCTATCTATCTGTCTGACAAATTCAGACTTGCTTCCCCCAGCTGCTTTGGCATTAAAGACGTTTTTTTTTGTTTGGGTTTTTTTTTTTAAAAAAAAAGAGTTGCAAGAATTTTCTGCTTTATAGATGTTGAAAAAAACCCCCATTCTCTTTGTATTAAAAACTGGTGATGGTTTCGTGGCAACAAATCAAATGAGATTTCAATTGCAGGAGCAAATAGAAAAATATGCCTGATCAATAGACATTCAAAGTGCTATCAAGAATTAGCCAGAGGGAACTGGAATGGAAATACCTGGCTGATCAAAACTGCTATATCTAAGGGCCTGTCTCAGGGCAGTCTGAACCTCTCAGAGCCGTGGATTGATCTAGGTTTTGGGGCACAGAAACGTAAATCCCTGTGGTCTGTCATGCCACTTGTGCATGTGATGCCAGGTATGTGACTGAACCCTCCTCCTTCCTGCTGGGCACCCAGGCACTCACTTCACTCATGGCTGGGGCATCTGAGGAGCTCCTTGAGGGCTCCAGTCAGATGAAAATCTGTAAAATTCAACTTTTGTTTTGCTCTCCACTTCACTTAGCTTCATTGCTGCATTTGCACGTTCAATGTGTGTATTTTGAAAACAGCAACTGAACAAAATGATACCCTAAGGGCTGATCAGCAGTGGACTGGGATTTACTTCTTTCAGGCTATAATTCTCAATTTTAAATTGGAGCAAGGAGCATAGCATGGTCATTTTATTGATTGGATTAGAGAAAAATTGAGCTGGCTGATCTGTATGATGACATTATTGAGTTGTGTTTGCAGCTATCACAGAAACAAAAAGAGTTTTTATTGGATTATTGGGGGCACAGGGAAAAAAGGGGAAAGGAAAGGTAAGAGAGAGGTGAGCAGGTATTAGGCTTGGTGCCTTTGTGCTTAGACTCTCCAGCAAGAGCTCTCTTCTTGTCTGCTACCCTGTCGACACAGCTGACTGCTGCGTTGGCTACCGCTGCCTTTCCAAACACAACCAGCTGCGTAACCAAAGAGACACGGGAATTAGTTGCAGCTCCTCATTAGCGGATGCTCATATTTCACTTGTTCATCACCCAGATGAGAATATCTGTGACCTTAAAAAACCCAACAAAATCCATTTGGAGGTGAATATCCTGTTTAAGGGACATTTTTATGCAAACCAGGTGTTTAAAAACTGTGGTGTTGCATGACACCTACTGACAAGAAGGGCATATCACAGTTCACAGTGTATGGGCAACTGAGTCACTGGATTTATTTTTACTGGTAATTTATTTTTATGTTTGTTAAAAGTATGTGATTGAAAAGGAAGAAATTGATATTTTGCACCATGTGAATATGTGACAGTGAGTGAGTAACTGGCATATATATATATATATATATTTGTATATATATGTATTCTACCTTATGTTTTATACACCTCTTTTACATGTTTAGTTTATAGACTGGTTTTAAAACTACCATGTCCAGCAGCTTCATTGATTCACTGTATTTATGGGTGAGGAAGAATGTTAGTAGCAAATATTGTAGTCAGCACAAAAGAGCAACCTGCAGGTTATGCTCTTGAAATGATCATATATTTTATTTATACGGTGCCTGTCAGTCATAGAAGCCTCCTGTGAAATATTACTGAAATGAAATACAGCTAAAACTACATATTAAAATGACACAGTCTAATTCTCCACTGCCATGCATGCTGTGCCCGTAGATTGCTGAAATCAAATCATGTAGAGAAGAACCCTATACAGGTATGGAATCGTTCTACAAAATCAGAAGAAAAACATTGTACATTTGCTTTGCTCTGGTGGGTTTTGTCCTGCTAAATGATCAGAAAAAATTCAGAGCCATACCTGTCCCCAGCACTAGGTTCCAATACTGGGGTTTTATTCTCAGGTCAAAACATTCATTATATTGTTGGCTCTCTGGTGGCACCCGTAAGAGCCAACAGATACCAGGGTTCAGAATCAGAGCCCCATCAAAGGTTGTCACCCTCCTGCCATTGCCACAGCCTGCATCATGATTTCACCAAACAGTTAATTTAAGATTAAGAGTTCCCATGTTGCAGCTCAACCCAATTCAGCACCGATGTCTTGACAAAAGATGCAGAAGGAAATTGATCTTGTGAAGATCATCAGCACCATTCAAACCTTAAATGAAACCAACAAGCAAACAAACAAGCTGTAATTTTATCAGGTGGAAACAGAAATCAGTGGAGTTATTAAGTCTGCAGCAGCTGAGACTGCACCTTAAATAAGTTGCACAAAGCCACTGTTACAACTGGAATGTTTTTCAGCTCAGAAGGCAGCAAGTGGGCCCCATGCCCAAGGAAAAGATACCGACACTGTACATTTTTGGAAACATAATTTCCATGCTGTGAAATCGCCCATGTGCTAGACTTCTATGGATTTCAGTGGGAAAGCTCACCGTCAAACCACATGGCACCCAGCCCATCCAAAGCTTTGATGAAGATACTAGAGGTAGTGTCAAAATCACCATGAAAATGAAACCAATGGCTAATGGTACTGCCAAAATTTTTCCTGAAATTAATCTGCAATGCTGTCAAAACAAGGCTAGAGCTGAAAGAATCTCAGTAAGAGTCATCGCCAGCTGCACAATTTTCTTTTAAGAATGAAATATCAGGGGAAAAATGTGTCTTTTGGACAATCTAGTGCTGAGGGGAGAAGAGATCCAAAAAAATTGCTTCATTAAGGTTTTGAAGCTGACACCTCAGGCTACAAAAGTCCATACGAAACACACAACTCTCTCTTTTGAAAGACACAGCATCCATATGAGGTGATGCCATAGTCATCAAAACTCCCCAAACAGCTCTATTTTCCCCAGTGCTGAACACACCTGTGTATATCCTACACATCTGACTTCCACAGACATTATACAGCCCAACATCCTCAGCCCCGCTGAAAAACAGGCCCTCGCTGTTGCCCAGAATGACCCTAAATCAGAAGTCCTTGCAAGAAAGTACAGCAGCTTCCTGCTGGGGGAAAAGACCTCGTCTCTCCCTACAACAAGTCTTTCTGCTTTGACTAGAGGACAGGCCCAGGATGCCCAGACCAGTACTCCTGTTGTAATAACAGGGAGGGCTCCCACTGCTCCATTGGGCACTGAATCTGGTCTTAAAGACACTTTCGATATGATCAATTCCTTACCATAAAGGATGCCAGTGATGGAAACAGCAAGGAGCAATAGGATAAAATTTAACAAGAAAAATGTGGGCTGAATGTTGGTAAAACTTTCCCATAGGTGAGGTCTCATTTACCATGCCATGATCCTATCAGACATGTATTGTTTGGTCCTTTGAAGGATTTATGAAAAAAACACCAGGAGACTATTATAAAGAGTTCTGCACTGGCAAGGCATACTTGCCCTGCTTTGCTTCATCCTTGCACTGTTAGGATCAGTCTACATAAGAGATGTTCACCTACTTAATTTTAGTTAAAAAAAAAAAAAAGTTTTTAAACCCTCAGGGAAGATTTAACAGCTTAAATATTATTTTGTCAATTTAATGGTTATGTTTTTATACTGATTCTTGAAAGTTATTTGAGATGCCCATGGGGGAATATGGTAGTGTTATGTTTACACCAGAGACACTGCAAACACAATTCCCTTCTAATTTACTTAGTACAACCCCATGGACTTCAAACAGGTTGGAGAGGAAGCAAAGGAGAGCAGAAGTTAACCCTGTAGACGTTTGTCTTGCTGGACTTGATTAGTTTATCCGCTGGCGCTCAGCTGACACATGGTTTGGATTAGGAGGAGCATTCCCCTGGCTGGGGACAGTCACGGCAAGAGGACTGCTGTGCATTGGGATGGTGTTAGCTGGAAATGCTTGTGTTAGGACAGGGATCTACATAGTATTTTAGTATGCGGCAGTGGCTATCCCAAAGTTGTTTTAAATATATACGGAGTTTGTGTGTGATAGTTAATTTACCTAACATGTTTATTTATTGGCTCACTGGCTTTTTGTGTTTGGAAAAGATGACTCATCTGCTACTTGATCCTGCCAATGTTTATTCTGCTGGTGGGCTCACTCTTTACCAGAGTAATGAGAGTAATCCCACTTGTATCAGGCCTATTAACGAGCCCACTTTCATGGGATCAGGTCACAGGCTAGTTGTAAATAAAAATTCCACCTCCTTGCCCTCAGCACTGGTGGAATTTCAGGGATGCTCACGTCATCACGGCCTGTTGTAAGATTTCAAAGGCACCACATTAGCTCCATCCAGTTTTCCTAGGGATAACATTTAAAATGGCACAAAATGCAAGTGAGAGATTTTGCTGTTGCTTAGCTGAGCACACAACAGCTAAACTCTCGCAGGATTTTCTGCCTCACACTCTGTGCTGTTCAAGTTCCCCATAAACTATCCAAAGGCAGATAAGCATCTCAGACAGACTGGGGCTGGCCAGCAAAGCAGGGAGTTGCCCAAAGTTGAGAGAAATAGAGAAAAAGCAGCTGTGTGCACAAAACCCTAAGGTTCCTGGAGCCAGGAAGTAGGACACAAGTAAGCATGTCGTGCTGCAGCCTCACGGTCAGGTCATCTAGTGAAGGTGGATGAGAGGTCTTTTCTCCCACCACTGTTGGTCCCTGCCAAGGGCTGTCTAGATAGCCCATGACTCTCTCTGTGCTGGTCATCTATGGCATGCCAGGGAGGCTCTAGGGAAACTGTAATTCAGTCATGTGTGCTTTTAAATCATCCCAATGATTCCTGGAAACTTTTTTGGCTTGTGCCACCTCTTGGTCTGCCAAAGAGCATCTAGCTAAAACCTGGGAGCAAGAATGGTCCAGGGCCTCTCCAAGGAGGCAGTCTGCATATGGTTCCCTGCTTCTGCAAGCTTCAATGCTGGCTGGCCTTTGTGACAGTGTGCTTCTGGGCATGTTTAATTTACCAGGATGGCTGTAACCTCTATATGCCCATTCTTATTTTGGGTTCTGCACCAGGGAGGTCTAAAAGCTGGGTGCTGTAGTGCCTCACTTCTAGTTGCATGAGTCTTGCTCTTAATTGCCAACTACATGAATATCACCGAAAGCTTGGTGCTCTTGAGGATCCATCTGGGCCTTAGATCTTAGATTACACAGATATTAAGCACCTAAAGACCAACAGATATTTAGCGCTTGCAGATACAAATGCAACATCATAGGTTTTGTTGAAAAAGAGCTGGTGAAAGTTTAGCAAACATCCATGTTGTGCACTTCAGTACTTTATAAACTCACACTTGGCATCATGCACCTACTTGGGTATCCTTGAAAACGTGCCTTTGATTCCCAGTATGTTCAGATTTGGAATGAGTTTTGATGTCTAAAAAGATATCTAAGTACACCCTGAGGACATTCCACGACAACTCAGCTCAGGCACTGGGCAACCTCCAGTCTCCACCAGTCAGACCATTTGTGAACCATAGTGTGGCCCAGACAATGTCCCTGGAAAAGGTTGGCAGAGCCCAAGGAACCAGCCATGCTTCCTGTAGCTGGAGCATCAATAGCCTCAGCATCACTGAGGAGAGAAGACACAGAGCACAGAATCAAGGAAGAACTGAGAACAACTTTCCAAGTTGTGCTGAGTGCAGCAGAGTGATGTTGTTCCTATTTCTGTCTAAGATCAAGCTGTGTGGACAGTCTTTTTTGCTTCCTCCCAGGAGCAGGTTTGGAAACAGGCTCCTCAGCAGGAGGGGGTGCTGGTCTCTGACCACCAGCCTGCTCAGCCAGTCCTAGCTCTGCCCTCGACTTACTTATCTTGTCTCCCACCCTCCAGCTTTTTAATCACAGGCACTCTGCTTGCCCCAGACAAGCCAGCTTTGGCTGTGTGCCCCTTGTACACATACAGTTACATATTTTCCCTGCTTTCCTTACACCGGGATAGTACACCACACAATAAAATGGGATAAAGTGCTAAAATGAGATGCCAGGGCTGTCTCTTCAGAGGGCTGGACTGCCAAACATTACACCCACTGGATGTTAAATGGCAGCAATGACTAAGTGCTCACACAGTGGCTTGCTTTCACTGAAGAGTTTGGCGGACCGATGTAAATTGAAAGTCTGCTGTGGGCAGATTTCCTCCTACTACATTTGATTTCATGCAAATAAGAAGTGCAGGACGCCAGGCAATTTCTACCTGTGACTGACATATTTAGCGTAGATAGTCCCACACTGTTTTTATATCTAAAAGTGCGGATTTAATAATACATGTGGGGCAGTTGCAGACCACAATATCTCATCGCAGGCCCATTTCCAGTTCCCCTCCCTTCCCTACTCCCAGCAGGCTGCATCCAGCCCCCAGCACAGCTTGCTTGCACACACGTGTGTCTATAAAGTGTTGCAGTCTGCAGATGAGCTGCCAAAGAAAACACAACGGTGCAATATTTTCTGCTAACAAGCCTTCGTCCTGTGTGTTTCACTCCCCGGTTCTGCTAGATAAAAGCTTCCCCTTAAAGGATTAAGGGGTAGCTTAGTCAAACAAGCTTTCCCCGTCTTCTGACTGATCCAGGCAAAGAAGCATCTACAGTTCAAAAGCATTTAAGTTTAATCTAAAGGAGTCTTGGGGGGAGGCTCAGCAGGTGCAGGGCTGCTAGGAGAGGAGCAGGGGCACCAGCATTGGGGGTGATGGGGAGGCTGTAGGAAGCAGCTGCAGGTGGGCAGCAGCAAGTCCCATGAGAGCGGAAACCACAATGTGTGTCTGAAGAGTCTGAAGCACCAGGTGCACACGCGGTTTCATCCTGTCAGCTCTGGGTTGTGTGTGGGTGCCACAAAAAGTGCTGGGAAGGGACCACAGTAATGTCCTGGGTATGAAGAGACCTACCACCCGCGAGCAGCACTGCTGCCTCCCACGCTGGGAGGCTGTGCCTGGAGAGGACTCTGGCTGCAAATGCCTTTGATAAAGCTCACTCTTGGGGAAGTAGCCTGCAAGGCTCTTTCTGCTTGTCCCTGCCAGCCTAGAAATCTTCCTCTTCCTCTTGGGTGCCAGAGCACTGGGACAGGCTTCCCAAAGAGGTTGTGGAGTCTTCTTCTCTGGAGGTGTTCAAAACCTGCCTGGATGCAGCCCTGTGCAACTTGCTCTAGGTGAACCTGCTTTGGCAGGGGGCTTGGACTAGACGTTCTCCTGAGGTCCCTTCCAACCCCCACCATTCTGTGATTCTGTATTTTAGTACACTGACCAGCCACCATGAAATGTGGTGGTTTCATATCCTCTTTTCCCTCACAGCAACCAGCCATGAAACCAAAATCTGAAGGAGGAAAGGAGACTAGGAAGTCAGGCTGACTCATTCAGACCAGGACCTTGCACCCCAGCAACTGCCTGTTCGGAGGCACGTGCCCTGCCCTTGCAGATATTCTGCAGTAGGTGCCTGTCTTTCCGCATCATGTTTTAAACAAGGCTTACACTGTGCCTACATGCCTACAGGCATCTGCAACAGGGAACACACAACCTGGACAGTGGTACTGTGTAGATTACAGCCTGACAGCTCGGGGCTCATGCTCTAGAGACAACTGGTAATCCATATGTCTAACATACAGCCTCAGTCTCCACCGACATCCCCGTAGAGGACCTAATACATAACCATTTTTGGTGGTTTTCCTCCTGAAGTGTTTGAAATGATGTAAGACTGTTTTCCACAGTGGTGTTTCAGTATGGTGTGGTCTATGGCTTGAGGAGGAAAAAAGAAGCTTCAAGACTTTCTGGGATAGTGGTAACTAATGGACAGTGGACAGATTCAGACTTGGGGGAATCTTGTCCATACTGCCTGTGGAAAAGTGACTCTGAATGAACTATCCTTAGATAGTTATTTAGTAGTGCACATACATCTGTGGGAAGCTAACTGGAAAGGAACCCATGGGCCAGGCTTCCTAGCAGGAGGTGGCATCCTGGGTACCTAATCTCTTACTCCATAATTCACACGGGCTCTTGAGATACTTCATCCCTCTAGGAGTGAGGAAATAGGTGCCAAACCAGGCTGAAGGTGTCACTCTTCATTGATGTGCTTCATAAATAGCCTTAGCATTAACCTCATGACAAGCACAATGTCCTGTGACTCTGTATTCACATTGATAACCTCACAAGACTACCCTTTTCCATGAGCTTTCCAGCTCCACTGTGAGAGAACAAGTAGAACAAAAGCAAGAAAACTCATGAGTTGAGATAAAGTTAGTTTAACAGGTGAGGGAAAGAGAAAAAAAAACAAGTGGGACAAGGGAGATCACTCACCTTCTCCCACAGGCAGAGCAGCTGAGCAATGGACACCTTGGAAATCAAAACTCCGCCATCTTCTTCCTCTACCTCAGTTTTTATTCCTGAGCATGGCATTTGTTATATGGTATGTAATATCCTTTTGGCCAGTTCAGGTCACCTGTGGCTCTCGGCGCCACTGAAGAGCTGAGTCTGCCTCACCTAAAGCCAGCCAGCTCCGAGCACTGGAGTTCTGCTAATGGGTGCAGGATTTCAGTGATGGACACTCTGTGTGCAAAAGAGAAGTGCAAACCAAAAAATGGTCAAATTCCCTGTGCCTGGGGGCTGGTTAAAATGTCTTTTTTATGGTGTCACATTTCATAGGGTAGTTCTTTCTTATATGTTTGAGCTGTTCAGCCTAAAACAGTGACTCAGGGCTATGATACTGGGGCCAAAGACCTCAGTAAGTGTTTGTGTTTACAGTCCAGCTTCTATTTACATTCTTCCATTCAGCAGTTGACATCAAAGTGGGAAAGAGAAGTGGGTGGCCTGTACTGAGGCTGGTACTAACTACGGCAATTAGGAAGCTTCATAAGAATACACCTAACCTTCAGAGCATCCAGCGCTTTGTAGCTTTACTAAGGAATTGTGAGTGTTAATTTAATTTAAAATGCTTGAATTGTCTTTTATCACAAACATCCAGTTTGTTTAGGACTTTGTGGATTCCCAAGAGCTCATGAACAAAAAAGCTTCACTGGATCCATCATGGTCATTGTTTCTTCTGATCCACCACTTTTAAGTTTCTTCAAGAAAACAGAACATCGTTTGAGCCCATGGCATGCACCACACCAGTGAGAAAACACAGCTGCATCCTGCCACCGCGCCTCTGCCTGTTTGTGCAGACTGTCTCCCTCTTTATTGACATTCAAACCATTGGCAGGAATCAGCCCACCTTGCCTCAGTTGGGCCCACTAGCTCACAAACTTCACTCTTTAGTATCTCTTCTAGCGCCTGTTGCTTATTTTCCATGCTCCTTGCATCCAAGTATAGACATCTCAGTACATTAATATTCTTCATTTTCTCTTGCTGAGCTACCCCAGCCTCAGTCTTATTTGTAGGCTGGCAGTACATGTCAGAATATTTGAGTTAGGTGAAAAATTCTCCTTTTTCCTTCACACTGAGTTTTATAGCTATCCAATAAACTTGCTTGGTTTTGAAACTGGGAGTTTGGTACCCTGTTTTGGCAGAGTAACTAACCACAAATTGCTTGCATCTAAAAATAATACATGCTAATTTTGTTCTCTCTCAGAAACTGGCACACTCTATTCTTTTAAGGGAGATGAATGAATATGTGAAAACATTTTTGGAACATTTGCTTGTCTATAGCAAGTCAATATGAAATTAAGATAGAATTTATACTTTATCTCTCCATATAGGTTTATTGAGCTACATTTCAAACGTCATTTATAGCAAACTCTCTGGAGGCTCAAGAAACAAGGACTTGATCTTTCTAGAGCTTTCTATCCATAGGTAGACAACAGATCTGAATATTCACCACCTGGACAGCAAGCACAGATTGTGACTCTTGCAGAATTTATTTTTGAAATGAGGGAATCGTGACCCTCTTTCATTTTGCTTTCTATTTCTTGAGAAACTTCTGGACATAGCAACACTTAGCAATTTCCTACAAGGAGTTCTACATGTTAATTAAATCTCCCGAGACTCATCTCTCCCAGTCTGAGACAAGAGCCAGACATTTGCCAAATTACATCATTTCAACATGTGCAACTTCTCTAAGGTTCACCCTTGTCAGCCATGTGACAAAAATTGTGGTCATGCCCTGACCATTTCTCCTCAAGACTACTAGAGCCTCCTCTTCTTTTTCATCTTTTTTTTTTGCTTGCAACCTAATTCAAATGCCTCAGTAAATCATCTGCCTCAGCAGCCGCACCTCTGAATTCTTCCATCATTTTCCTTTGGCCTCCTGCATTAAATTTCAGCTATTTGTGCTTCCCTTCAAGGCTCCCCAGCACACTGCTCTGACCGATAGCATCAACTGCAATATTTCCTGCTCCCACTTCTACTCAGCCAGTACATCACACCTCGGTGATGCCTTTATCATCTTCTCCATGCTCCAGACCATCCTCAACAACTGAATGCTTCTTTTATGCTATTTAGAAAGGAATGCACCTCTGTTTTCACACATCCTTTCTCAAAGCACGCCTTCCTCTGTTGATCATTGCTCCTACAGCCCTCCTTGCTCCAGTGTGACGCTGCCATTCACACAAGGCCAAGCATTGACAAAACTATGCAGGATATTGCATTTTGGCCACTGATGAGCTCCAGGCTTGTATTTACAATTCATTGGTTAAAAACCTCCAGAGGCAGCAGCATTCTTCATGTCTTGCATATAGTGCCAACCTACTTCTAGACATCAACAACTAATAAAATTAAAAGGCCTGCAACTAAGTCTTATTATCCTGCTTAAGTTACAGATGGAGTGATGTTTTATTTTTCAAATCAGAGACCCTTTCCAAGTACAAAAAAAGCCAGAGTGAAGATCAGGGTTTCCTGAGAACTCTATCCTTGACTGGCTGGCTGAGGCTAAGCCCAAAACACTTCTGTTCTCCTGCCATAAAGTGTCTTCCCATAATTGGTCCTAGCTGTCCTCTTTATTTAGAGAAGTCTGAGAAGACAAGTGCCACTGCAGGCTCATCCTTCGAAGGAGTGGTGGAAGATCTCACCTGGCTGTTGGACTCTTGTTAGACAAGAAGCTTCACAGATCTAGTGGCTTAGCCAAGCATGCTTATTGCCATCAGAAAATGATATTTCCAGCCATACAAAATGTGAATAATGAGAGCTTAGGTTTGCGACTTTATGTGTTCAGCTGATGGTTTACAGGTGTGTTTGTAGTGAGAAGAGTTATAGGGCTCTGCTTCTTATGCACCATTTACTAGTGTGTGAAGGGAGCACAAGGAAGAGGGCGTGTTGTATGTTTTCTCTGATGGAGTATATTATGTGGTAATTTTGCAAAGATCTGGTGAGAAGGTATTGCAACCATGCCTCATGCTCAAGCCCACAAGTGCAAATTCACTGTCATCACAGATGCAGTACTAGAGGATCAAATGCAATGCTGATGGATGTTCCAAAGACTGCAGGGAAAGCCCCCGCAGCTGTTTGAGCTGTAACATAGGTTTAAAGGTCGACATATCTGAACCATTCCTTCACCAGCTGGAGACGTAGTCTGATGGTGAAAATACCCAGTGCACCTTGCTTCTGTGGGCCTCCTTACACGATACCACCTCTCTCTATATCCTTTGGCCTTTGTTGCTGTAGCTAAGGGGTGTACTTGCTTGGTTCTCATTGTGTAATATTTTTTACTCTTCCCTTTTCTAGATGCAGCTGTTTAATTTGTACTCAGGAGCTGTATCTTCCAACAAATATAAATTATGCACGTACTCTGTGCCATCTTTCAGTTTTCTTGTTTGCTTTGTCTCTCTGCAGTGAGGCTTCTGTGTGTGCAAAAAAAAGACTTACATATGAGAGCACCTTCCAGAAGTAAAGTTGGCTCCTTCCAGGCCTGACTCATGCTGCTGCATCCCTCTTTGCCTCAGGCTGAGCCTGATGTGCCACCAAAGGTTGAACACCTGAAATTGGGTCTTCCAAGGAAGTGCTTTGATCCCCAGTGGGACGGGTGTTGCATCTCCTTGTGCAGTCTCTTGTGCCTCACTTACCAAATGCCTACTAGCCCCAGCTCCCAAGAGTGAGAGGTGACAAAAGGGTCAGCATGGGAGTTTTGCCAACACTTGGATGCTATCCTGGGATCACAGCAGATCAGTTACATCAAGGCTTTGCAAGCTTGTGATTTCCTGTAAGCAAAACCTAGGCTTCGTTACAGTAACATAGACATCTACAGAGTGAGACGGGATTTGAACACAAGATTTGTAACAAGTATTAGTGTCCCCTTAGTTGTTGAACATGGCACTCAAAGTAGTAATACAGCTCTTGGAACACTCAGGTTCCAAGTGCCCAACACTAATAACTTTAACAACAAAGTAATTGCACATGCAAAGGGCCAGAATCGCCCAGTTTTCATCACTCACTGTGTTATGTACTGATGCAACACAACATTGCAGTTACTGTATTTAACGAATTGGTCCCTTTACAGTTTTTCCAGTGAGATGTAGGTTAATGAAGCAACTTTCTGTCACAGACCCAAGAGACAGAAACTTCTCTGTAGCTATTAAAAAAGACTTTTGCTTGAAGGATTCAAGTTCATAGAATAAAACAAAGATCAGAACATGCTCTCTATTCAAGGAACTTCCTATCACAGCTATCCTTTATAAATCACATACATGCTCCCTAAGCTGTGTCCTTCTGGAAATTTTGAGGAAATTTATGGGCCTTAAAAGTCAATGCTCTTAGACACTGTTAGACCCAGAAGAGAGGCAAAATCCAGAACAAAAGTGTTTTTCAATTAAAGGCTTAAAATGTTCTGGTAACAAACTCCCCCACATTAAACTAGAGGGCAACTAACTGGAGCATTTCTGCCCCTTTTGGATGCTTTGATGCTACATAAGCAGAGATCATCTAAAATATACAAGATTCAGCCTACAAAGGCCACTTTGTGCACTGTCTCTCTGAAACAATTTTTATAGCAATTACTTGGAAATCTACTGCATTTGCCATCAGCTTCAGTAGAACCAGGCTTTCATCCACTTTGTCTCAGCTTTAGGGTTTCTTTTCTGTTTTCCCACTTCTGGCATGATCCAGACCAAAGACTAGCTGCAATCTGTCATCTGAATGTACTGAATGTATGTTAGGGGGGGGTAAAAAAAAACAAACAAAAAACAAACCCAAAAACCCAAAAAAACAACCCACCTGCCAAGCCTTGCAGCCTTAAACCATTGGTGCAGTACAAGGTTTACAAGATGATTTAAAATCTGCATGTGTAGGAAATAAGGAAGACGGGCTGACTCTACACAGAAAATGGGTTTGGGACAGACAGAGATTGATGGCTTTGTGACAATGACAGTAAAGTTAATAGCTGATACAGGCAGACAACAGACTCCATTTTAAATTTAAAATTGAAGTGTGTGTTGCTGACAGCATCATGCTGACCATTCATTGCTAGACCTAATTTCTCTTTGGTAATGACTATGAGGCTGAACATATAATGATGTGCACTGCAGAACATTTGGGAAACGGGATTAACTGCTTTGCATTTTTTTTTTTCTTGTTTCAAAAACAACTATCTAGTGATTAGTAGAGGTTGCTATCCTTGAACACTCCTGAAGGGTAAAGATTAGTCACTCCTCTGGGAACATCTCTGTCGCCTCTATTTCCTTTTCTCTTAGGAGACAGAAGGGGTGTAAATTGTGCTTGCAACAGACTGGGAAGGCTGACACTGTTAAAATATAAGACCTCGACAAAAACCCTGGAGATGATGTATCACCAGTCTCCTGGGCAGTTGCACTCCACGTTCACATTTGCACACTGCAGATAATTCCTGCTTTTCAACAGCCTGAACCCAAACTTCAAATGCAAATCATCTTGGAGCTGGAAATGGAAACCTGAACGCACTGAAAGGAGACAATTTTTCACACATTCAGGTAAAAAGCTGACAAATAAAAATATGAGAAACAAAGTGAAATCAAACCCTTCAGTCCTGTGGGAAGCAACTCTCTGCTCTCTATTTCTGTCATTAGTCCCTCCTGTTTATCTGCCCTGCTCTTCAGGGACAGAGATACCCCTCAGTTTTGTACATCTCCACCCATGCAAACAGAGAGCTTTATTGGCATACTGGTATAGGGTTGATTACCAAGGACTTCACTTTACTATGTGTCAGTGAAAGGCCTTTTAAAAAGTACACAGACCATAAAACAAGGAGCTTCTGATATTTTACACACATGGCACACAGAAGCAATTGATTTCAGGAATCAATAAATACTTGTGCCTCAAACCTGAACACGCCAGCGCACATGTGTGAGGTTGAACGTTGCTGGCCTTATGGTACCAGGTTGGGCTCTTTCCCTGTAACAGCCTTTTTTTTTTTGTTAGGTGCCGTGCTTATACGTAGCAAAATGGTAGTAGTACATTCCACCATCTGCTCCATAGCTTCATTTCAGAGTATCAGTGGGCTGAAATTTCCATCAGTTCTTCTTAATCCTGCCTGTGACACGCATTTGCACAACTGAAAGATTTACTGTTTCTCTGCTTGCTTTTCTTGTTCAGTCAGCAGGAAAACTAGCTGAATTATTTGAGGCCAGTTCAAAAGCCCAAATCTGAAAACTGTATACTCTTTGCGTGAATTAATCCCAACTCCACTCGGGCTTTGTAGAGCTCATTTAAATTATAGTGGTTTCTGCAACTTCACGGAGATGTAAAATAAATAAATCTAATTGTATTTGGCTTAACTACCGTGAATCTGCCTATTACTTTCAAAATGGTACACTGGGGCTCATAGATTTTATAAAATCTGAGCGACCAAATGATTATGATGAGAAACTAGGACTGTGGCAATAGTAATTAAACACACATAAAAAACCATTTTCTTCTCTGTGAGAAAGTGCAATGCTTAAATTCTATTTCCATCCCTTACTTCTGTCTTCTGTGATTGCTGGAGGGCATTTTAGATGTGGTGGCTCAGACTATTCAAGACCTTTAAAAAAAGTTCTGGTTTCCTAGAAAGTAATTAAAACCTCCCACACTGAATAAAAATATATGTAACATATGCAAATGCTATAAAAGTAGCATGTGGTTTACATAACAATTTATAATGCTACTTGATATCTGAGGCAAAATACAATCACATGTTTTACACACTTGGATCACCCCTCTGCTCCATGCTGGAACAAAGGTGCCCCCTCAGTGCGGACCCTGACAAGAGCTCTCACTGCAAGGCAGGTAAGCACTGCAGTTGCCTTCACTATCAGTTGGGGAAGGGTGGATAAATAGCATCACATTTCACTTCAGTAAATGGCTTCCTAAATTCTACTGAGTCAACAGACAGTAATCAGGTATCAGCTACTTTTCGCAGCGAGATCACAAAGCAGCTCTTCACTAGGAAATGAACTAAAACTAAGGGGAGGAGGCTGGGGATGTGAGGTGGGGAAATAGGGAGAAACAAGGTACTGCTTCATTTCCTTTTCTGCTCTGATTCCTCTAATAGAAATTCCATGAAAGCATGTTAACCTGAGGAGGAATTTCAGCAACGCATCATCACAAAGAAGCTGTGAAACCCTGTTTAATACTTGCAGGTGGCATCTAGTCCAGGTGCTCTCAGGAGCTCATCATCTGACAAACAGTCATCTGATAAACAGATCCTTTCCAACTGTAAATTCTAAAGTGGAAAAGCTGGTAAGGTCAGTTTAGTCCACCTATTGCTCTATCAGTGCAAGACAGGATTGTTGGGTTTTTTTTGCCTTTTCCCAATGCAGTTGTCTTTTTTTGTGCTTTTTAGGTTTAAAATTTCCAAGTAACCCAGGAGACATCTTCCAAACTCCTAAGGAAACAGTATTGCATATGTTAGCATCAAGAGGTTTCCCCCACTCACCTCTCTTCATTGCTGCTTGGTGGAGCAAGTTCGTGTTTATCTTCTTTCACTGTTCTGTACTACAGCCACCCCAAATCACCCTAATGGCCCCCCCTTTGCATCTACCCAAAAATTTCTACATTTGAGCCTTGTCACAAGTTATTCTAATGATTATTCATATGGTAGCACATCAATATTCTTCTCTTTCACTGTGTTAGTAACATGCTGACCCCCAGAATAATGCAGAATTTCATGAAGAATTACTCTATCAGAATTACTGGTCTCAGCAAGAGCTCTCACACTTACACTCCCTACTACGCAACACTTGGTCGTGTACCTCAAAATTGCAGTGGCTTTTTTCCTCTCACTGCATGCCAATTATCTCTTTAATGCAGGTTTAAAATGTGTTTTTCCAAATCTTCTTTCCTTGCCTCTACTTTATTGTCAGTTCGTGCTCACCTAAGTTTTGATTGTTGCTGTTATATTTCTTTATATTTTCCCCTTATTATTTGAAAGTCTTCCCACTTCAACAATGTATTTCAGTAATGGACTGTCTTCATGAACCTCTTCCCGCCTCTCCAGGACTGTAAATATCGCTAAAACCTCTACACGGCTATAAAAACAACATTGATACCCATTGCTACTCAGACAACTTTAAAATCACCTATCTTTCTTCCTATTTAGGCAAATCTGAATTTATTTTTGAAGGAAGATTTCATGAGAAAACACACACAGACCTAGGAAAGGATTTTATCACAGGCACGTATGTAATTCATTCCTTTCAGCCACTCATATTCAACTCTATTCCAGAACAGTGCTCTACAGCTTTGTAGTAGGGGCAGTCATCTGAGAAGGGAAAGTGAGAGCATGAGGGGCCAAAGAGGGCCTGGCCCATCAGGTCTCCTACAGGATTTGGGCAGAAAAATCACTGAGTTTATACAGCCTCAGGCGTGATGAACAGGTATCACCAGGGGCTGGGAACACATGCAGAAGCAGAATTCTAAGCACTTAGGTAGCTTGCAAGTTGAACAGGAAGGCATACAACAGGCTGGGGTGCTCCCAGAGTTAAGTGCACACCTGAAAATAGGTCTCTGCTTATTCGCCTCATCTATGTCCGTGGTATTTACTGGACCTAGTCCAGGGAGAAGTGCTGCAAAACAGGTATTCTGCTTCTGATGGTATTCACATCAATACAGACACTAGATTCTAGTAGTGTTATTTGCTGTGCAGTGCTGTAACAGATGCCAGAATGCATCCCTTATGCAATTTAAGAAAAATCCTTTAAATTTACACAAGTTTGATTTAACAGAACAGTTTCACTATATTGCATTTATTGACCTCTTACATTCCAGTTATCCATTACATTTTCCTAAATGAAAACTAGCATTGGTAAATATTTTTTGTCATTTCTATTAATATTCTGCAATACATATCAGCCAGCTTGCTATTTTTAGGTATAAAAATAGAGTAACCTTCTGACTCAGCAAAAAACCTTATCTTTTAAAGACCTGCTGCTCTACCACATCAGTCTCCGTTTCTATTAAATAAGGAAAGTGAGCAAACTACTCACTTTCTTCCCCAAATATTTTTTCTGCACTGATGTATTTGTAAATTCCTTTATAATTCCCCATTTCCCTTGTTAGCATGAAGTAATTAAACTAATCCATCCTCTGTAAACCTCAACTGACTCACAGTGTTCTTGGGTGTCACTGCATCTTTTCTTTGATGTTTTTTCTTAACTTCAGATCTTCAAATCTACATCCGGAGCATACTGTTTTCCACAGTAGTTGTCAGTCATCCTTCAGCTGTGGCCTTGTTGGCTTGTCAAGCCATCTTGCACATGGATGAAATCTTGGTTCCTATGAGACCAGAATCCTTGTCCTACTCCACCTAAATTCATTCTTTATAGTCATTAATTTAAGTAGTTCTTGTGTACAAGTTCAAATTTCTCCATCAGTAAGAAATACTATAATAAGAGCAGGTTTGGTTTTTTTTCTACAGGACAACAAAAATGGTCATGGTTTGTTAGAGCACTCTGGATGTGGCCTTGCTGCCTCTACAGAAGAGAAGTGGAAAAGTAAATTCCTTGCATCTTTTCTGAACATGCATAAATCTGCTCCGCACTCTTGTCTTTTTATGTGAGAAAAACCTTAGACCTTTGCATAGCGCCTAGCAGACATCTTCTGTGTTGTGACACTGAACTGAACATTCAACATCTGTTATATTGTCTACAAAGGTGCTGGATTAACAGTTTCATTTTGAGACTATGTGTTAACTCGGAATGCTCCCACAAACTACAAAGTACTCTGCATCCTAGCTCTACTGCCTGGGCAAAATAGAGCCCTAAGACCCCCAAACCCCTCAGGTATTTTTATATTCAAAAAATGGCACCATCCTAGGTTCTAGTATCTGCTCCTGGGACTGTCTGTATGTTTACCCAGCTTCTGCCTAATCAGAAATACAGAAATAGTCAATGATATATAAACAAAACATTGAAACATCTGTGTTGGTATTGCTTTGCTGGTATTTGGAAAAACTTCATTTGGTGCCAATTCATTAACCAGCAGTTAAAAGTTCAGTTAGCAATAACTAAAATATTAAATTTCAGCACATGTTGATGCCCAGTAACTCCTTTAGAAGCGATTCACAGCTAAGGAATTGCCACTTTCTTTAAAACTGTCATCTACTTGGCCAAGTCCTGTACTAATTCATGAATACGGTAGTATATGAATTATGTTCACTACCCTTACTTTAATCTGTGCAAGTCAAAGTGTACGGTTTGGGTCCAAATCCTCCTAAAGTTCCTGTTTTGACAGTATTTACTGTGATAATTTACAATTCTGTCAATTTCTGCATTTTGCAATTTAGCTACTGTGCTATCTATTCTGGTAGCGGTTTAAAGTGTTTTCTCCACTCTCCCAGATGAAAAATTGAGGTATAAACCTTGGCTACTGCTAGCAGTTGCACAGAGTCAGCTGAATATTGTACTGCTCAGATATCTAGTTGGAATATTTGCACTCTTATTCACATTTTAGGATACTTCTGGGCAGTTTATTGCAATTAAAAAAGTCAACAAACTTTAAAAACGCTTAGCAAGAATACATAGATAGTATCCAGGCAGTAAAGTCTAGGCTAATCTCAATTTTCCATATTTTTTCCAAAAATAGACCACAATACTTAGAATTTTACACTCACAATTAAGACCTTGGTGCCATTTCAAAATCCACTTCAAATACTTCTTCCAGGCTGGATGCATGCTTATACATACACTAAACAGAAAGCTGTCGTTACGTCCTGCAAATACAAAAACATGCCTGCATCTTAAACAACAAAATAAAATCTCTACTTGCAGCCTTAATCTCCTTTTCAAAAGCTTTATTCAAAATTCAGTTTTGTCTTGACTTATAATGCAAAATAGTAATCTCTCTCACAGCTGCAGAAATCAACCATTATTCTTGACCAAGAGTGCTCCATCTAAACGGTAAACAAACAGTTCTGCTGCCAGCTTTGACACTGAGCGAGCTCTCCACTCTCCCATTTGTAACAAGGGAGAAAAGAAAGTGACCCTATTTGTAAGGTGTTTTGACATCTACTCACATCTACGTATTGCCATAGTTCCGTATCACTTTCAACATTGGGTAAACTAATAAAATGAACTTTTTCTAACTCTGTTTATTTGCAATTATAAGACTGGGCATCCATTAATCTGTTAGACTTAAAGTCTTCAAAAAGAGAAATAAAAGAGAACTGAATTGTATGTAATTTCAGGGGAAAGTCATACATTGTTAATCAAGTGCGATCATATCTATTACAAGCCAGCGATTTTTACCTCAAGGAGCAGACAAATTGGTTGAAATTATCAAAAAACAAAATAAAAGAAGACTAATAGAAAAACAAATCAGTTTAACATCTTTAAAACCACACATCCCAAATCAATGAGAATTCAGTATCAAAACCCTGTATTGTAAAAAGGGTATCTTCTAAAAGGATACTACCATTTAACTGGAATCTTCAGAAGGTTCTGAGTAAATTTTCCACACAAAACTATTAAGGAATCTGACTGGGTATGGAATGAGAGTTAAAAGTAATATACAAAAAGCAAATCATGAGGATGGTCAGTTTTCAAGTTGACAAATATTAGCAGCAGAAGGTCTTACGGATTTGCACTGAAACAGTATTTTACATATTCTTTCATCTGGAAAAAGAGACACATAGTCCACCAGCAGCATCTGCGGGTAACAAAACTTACTAAGAATATTTTTCAGTGCTGATGAAAATTGTGAGGAATACCAGAGGCAGAAAAAAGAAAGATGGAGGTTGATGATTAATTCAAAATAATGAACGGCTTATATACTCAAAGGTTTTCTAGAACTGTCAGTCAGAGCGAAAAGATTAATGAGGCATTTGTTCAGTGCATTCTGGTAAAGAAAGCAAAGTATTCCAACCATACATAATGTTGTAAGAATACTACACTATACAATAGCTGGAGCAGTACTCAAGTAATTGTAACATGTAGTTACAGAAGTTGTTTATGTTGAGGATATATGTATGTAGTCTTCACTTAAAAAGACTTAATTATATCCATAAAGGTAATTTTATGTAGCTTTTGAATTTTGCTCTGATTATCCAATACAACATATACCCAGTGACAGGATATGGAATAAGATTAATTATATGGCAGAGTAGCCTGTAGTGTATGTTCCCACAATGAGGAAACATACTGCACTGTAATATTCGATCACTTATTTTGGTCTTGTGGCTTGCTAGAATGACTTTCCTGTATTGCAGCTTTTCCTGTCTGTAGAGATGGTTTGCACTGCAGAATGGCATTTAAACACGTTTTTAAAACCGTGTTAACTGTACTATAAAAAAAAATATCCACAAACAGTTCATTATATGAAAACCTCTATTTGCATAGCAATCCAAATTATTACTGTAAGTTACTTAAGCTGTATTATATCCAGCCTAACTGAATCACTCAAGTAAAACCTGTAGGATGAATCTTTTATAAAAAAAAAGCCACACTAATGTATTACAAAAAACCCCAATACTTTAATCTTGAAGACTTTTCAAACATTACTGCAATATGGTTGTGCGAAAACATGTCATTTCTTAGAAGGAAATTAAGTATATCCGAACAATTTTTTTTTCCAATTACAAAGTTTGATTTTCCTTGTTCAGTTCCGCATTGCCAACATGGCATTTATGTCCCAAATGAGATTCCGTAACTGATCCATGATCTGCTTCAGCTGCTGATTCTTCTGTTTCAGTTTCTGTGGAAAGAGTTTATTAGAAGTTTTTATGTGATCGGTTCAAATAACACACTCAGAAATTCAACAAAATTTACAGTGTTATGAAATGCTATATGGATCTTTTTCTCAGTTGTCTGTGAGCAGTGTTACTGGGATAACACATTCTCTTTAAAGTACGCTCTAAAAATACTAGAAACTCTCAAAAGTTAAGGACCATTGCTAGAGGGGGAACACTATTTCTTTTCACAGCCATCTTTTTATCAAAACACTTGATTCCTTCAAAAACTGGAGGCTTGTGGGATTGGTCCTGTCTTCCGAAATTCTAAGAGACAGCACTTCACATAGAAAGAAAGAATTGGTAATTTGGATCAAGAGAGTTCAGGGAACAGGTAAATTTATGTGAGTATCTGTTGTATAACTTGGGTGCACAGAAAAATGAGAGATTAACAGTAGAAGTTTGAACAAAGCACAAGGTACAGGTGAAGCCAAAGCAGCTTTTCCAGCCTTTCTGCCTATGTAGGCCAACCCTGACGTGCTAAGGGGTCCTGTCTTGAACCAGATATTCCCAAGCATGCTGAATTCTTTAAAATTGTGTGGATTTTTTTGTGAACTCCAGAAGCATCTGAAGGAACAGAAGAGGAACAAACTTGCTTTTATTTGGGTGTATAACCAGAATTACATCTTTACAGAAGAAATATCAGTGCATTAAGATACTGCACAATCTCCCTAACTTTTCATGTTTCACAGTAAGACATATATTTATTGTCCAATATATTCATTTTCCTGCTCAGATCAAAGCTGTCAAGAACTAAGTTACTGTGTATTGTCAACAACAACAACCTATGTCCTTCATTTCATTCCAATTGGATAAGATGCCAGCCTTCTCACAGTAGAGATCAAACTACTTGTTCATTAGGGAAGTCCAGATAAAGTGAAAGCACAGGAAAGACTTGCTACCATCCAAAGAGGGCAAACTATCCAAATGTTTCAGGTCTGACATAACTTTATTTGCACTAAATAAATGCCAATACATTAAAAGGATAACTCAGACAGCAATATGACCAAAGTACCTGGGACAGTAATAAAAATAAGCAACAGAAGAAGCAATATCCTGAAAATCAGTCTCCTGAATTTTGATGCAGACAACATACCAATATTTTTAAAGTTGCCCAGCTGGTCAGCTGGGAAAGAAATCCAGAAGAAAAAAAAGGAAGTCTTTTCAGTTCAGGCCTGTAAAAACTGTCCGAAGTAATATGGTAATTAGGCTTAGACTACATGGGGAACATAGAACTCTGAGTGAGGGAAAGATTCTTGAACACAGACTTTCAGTGGATACATTCCCTGGAAGCAGAGACAACACTCAATCCCAGACTCCTAAGCAGCATGTAAAAACAGATGTTGGACGGTTCAGATGCACTGATTCAGAATTTCTCATCCAGCATTTCATAGAATCATAGAATGGTTTAGGTTGGAAGGGACCTTAAAGATCATCTAGTTCCAACCCCCCTGCCATCAGCAGGGACACCTTCCACTAGACCAGGTTGCTCAAAGCCTCACCCAGCCCGGCCTTAAACACTTCCAGGGAGGGGGCATCCACAACTTCCTTGGGCAACCTGTTCCAGTGTCTGACCACCCTCACAGTGAAGAATTTCTTCCTAATATCTAATCTAAACCTACCCTCTTTCAGCTTAAAGCCATTTCCCCTTGTTTTGTCATTAACTGCCCTTAATTTGGCAGACTAAAAAGTATTTTAAAGGTAACCATATGCATTTATCTAATGCTCCTTTCTTTTCCATTTGCTAATCTAAGACTTTGTGATATACAGCAGAGACCCAACTCCTAAAGACAAGAGAAAACTGAGAAGCATGTAGTTACCACAGCATCCAAATGTCAGAGCTGCTAGTGTCTCCTTAGAAATGCTTGAGAAAGCACAAGAGCGATGAGATAAACAAGCATGTTCGTACCTGTGGCATTTGTAAACATATTTCTGTTTGCCATCCTCAACATTCAATCCTTGAGAAATCAATGAATATTACATCAAAACTACTAGTTTAATGCAAGGTGTTGCTCACTGATACTGAGGACATGCTATTTCATGATTTTTCGAAGCCTTCAGCAATAGAAACAAAGGCTGAATAGTCAGTGATGGTTCTACAAGTCACAGACAGAACCATTAACCTCCAATATGCAGACTGTCTTCTCTTTCCACCCATGTCTAACTGTACTGTTAAATACTGTTAGGAAGGTAAGCTCCCATGAACTTTACATAAGTTATGCCCAAAAGACTCGTTCTGCAAGGCTGTTTTCATTTGTTGTGCGAGTGTTACGAAACTGTAAATTGGTTGATTTTTACTTGATGCTGGACAAGGGAACCTTCAAATTGTATTTCATTTGTTTCCAAAACATCTGTAAAGGCAAGAAGTACACAACTGCTGCTTTATTTATCTGAAATTAATTTTAGATCCTTGTCTTCACTGAAGAGCTATTTTCTTAGCTCTTACTTTTTCCAGACACAGAAAAAACATCTAAGATGAAGCACTATCTCTGGACTGCTAAGCTGAAAAAAGAATAAAGAGACAGGAAAAAATCCACTTCAGAGAGCATGGTCTCCTAATTGAAATGCATACAGTGATCTTTGTTACTGATCTTTGACAGGCAGTGGTCCACACCAGAAAGCACTACATAATTAATATGTTCTGCACCACTGGCAGTGCTGGCCTCTGCTTAAGACTTTCCTGAGCCAGTAAGCACATCTCAGCTCAGGTCTAACCTTGGAAAGATAGGTGAAATGGCCTTCTTGGGCAGTGGGTAAGTTGTTCAAGCAGCCTCTGCAGCACTGACAAATTTTT
>NW_010290891.1:0-11254 GCF_000700745.2 Antrostomus carolinensis | reverse complement strand
TCCTTCTACTAAAATGACTTGGTTGAACCCGTGACTGCTCCTCAGGATTAACAGTTTTATGAAACAAGAAAAGGTACTTCATCCTACATGCCCCACAGCTTCTCACTTTATCTGTTTTAAGATAGCACAGGGAAATGATCTTATATGAGACAGTTTATAATGAGTTCAAGAGATCTAAATTCACCTTATAGCCAACAGGCATTTTTTTTGCTAGTCTGTCAGAAAAGTGGTCTGACTGAAAACCAATCCTAAGGTGTCTTCTTTGGTGATATTAATTTTCAGTGTGATTACTTATCCATTTTGACTGACGCTGCAAGGACTATGGACAGCATCATGGAGCTGACAAGGACTGTTCTTTCCAGTAACCAACAAGGCCTTAGTAGGCTTAGATCAGGTAGGACATTTATGAAAACACATACAAAAGCACAAAACACAAACGAAACTAAGTGGGAGAACCATAACATACATCCAGAAAACAGCTGTCTTTCAAGGAACATGCCATAAAGTTCTTGACATGTTTCATACAGATGTGGGTTCAGTAGGACACAGTAATTTCAACTTTGAATGAAACAAATTTCTGACTTAAATTCATTTTTGGTCCACTTTCCTTTGATTTGAAATCAGTGCTGTCTACACCAATACACAACCTTCTATCGGAGAGGCATCAGGACTTCTCTTTGCACGCTGTTCCCATCTCTCTCCTCATCTTAAGCTCATCTGTCTTTCCCATTTTAAAATCTAAACATCACTATGAGTCATTATTCTGCACTCAATCCATCTGTTAGAAGTCTCTTCTTCAGGCAAAGATAATAGTGTAAACACTGTGAAAGAGCAGGATTATATTCCAACTGATGCCTGTAAAACATCAAAAGTACTTGCCTATGTTGTACAGACAGTTCTTCTGCTTAAAAGAAAAAAAAAAAAAAAAAAAAAAAAAAAAAGAAGAGGTGTTCCATCTTGAAAATCTTATATAAAAGACCATTCTCCTGAATGCTGTGCTGGCTACAGTTTTTACCTGCTCTGTTCAAAACCTGCAACAGTACAGGCCACAAGTACACCTAAGCTTAATAAAGTACTAAGTATTAATAATAGTAGTACTTTTACTCACATAAATCTCAGCAGAACTAAAACAATTAAAACAATTACGTTTACTTTGTTGATTATGACTCTACTACAGATAGAACTTGCATCATCATCTTTTTCATGACCATGTTACTCCTTCTGACCATTAATCTGCTGTAGGAAGCGATCGTTGAAAGTCTTGCGAAGGTGACAATGGTCTCTGCTTTTCCATGTAAGTCAAATCCAAGAAATTTCTACAGAAACACCATGTTTGTGACAGACGAGAAAAAGTACAGCCTGCTCTGGCAATTTATACTGTTCTTGTTTTTAAGCGAGTCCTTCATAATGAAATCTCTGAAGTCAGAAGGTGGAACCCCCCTCCCCCTTTTTTTTTTTTCCTTAATTTTTATAGCCAAACATTTACAATGTTATATGCACATGGTAGGAAAAAAAAAATAGAGAAAAAACGCCGCAACACTTTGCTTAAACTCTCTCAAAGCTTCCAGGTGATGTTCTAACTTATGGCTACTCCGCTGATACCAAGGCCCGCCTTCCATCATAATAAATTCACATATCCATCTAGTTATAATACTTTTTCAAATGGATAAAAAAGTATTCATCACTAATACACTAACTGCTGTGCAATTAAACATTAACCCACCCTGTTCAGTAACTACAGCTTTTCCTGATGTCATTCACAGGCATAACTGTTCTATTCTTACTGGAAATGAGAGACTGGGTTTTCTGCCTACCTCCTCACCTGAGAGATGAAAGGAGAACTGCTCCTTTTGCATGCGTAATTCTTGTTCCTGAAACAAGCAGAAGCACCAGTGACAGCCTGTGCTCCACTGGATGCTCAACACTTTTCACATGTTGAACCAGACAGCAATTGCATGTATCCACCGTTCTGCTGTTCAAAGAGGAGTAAGTGTGCACATTAAAATAGGCGGAAGTTTGCTTCATACTAATTATTTATCATTCAGTGATGAAGTCTGAGGTCTTATTTACTGAGTACCCTCTAAACTATGTAGCTTGTAATGGAATTATTCATTCCCCAAGGTGCTTCTCCACCACACTCCTCAGTGTTACATCCCTACTCTTAACATGAAAATCACACAGATGTATGATCCTCAGTTATAGTGGCAAACTAAATCACAAAAACACTATGGATAAAACTGGAATGCCTACTAACTTTGTCCCGAGACATAAAAGATTCAAGTCCATCACTAAACTTCATATTTTAACAGCTTCCCACATATTCAAATGACAGCTATGACCAACTGTAAGGGGAAGAATGAACAACCACAGACATTTTGTGGCAGAGACAAGGATAAGAATCCAGTTCCCAAGAGCAACCTTCAATTACTTACTTACTACTCACATAAAATCCCTCCTTCTCATTCCTAAATTCCCAGCTTATTCAATACCCTCATGCAAGTTAAACAACACATAAACCAGGATTCTTATAATCTTATTTATCACAATACTGATTCAATCTAAATAGTGCCTAGCCTGCAAGAAAAGCAGAATAGCTCAAGGACTCTTCCAGAAAAGAAAGGTGGGGGATGGGGGATGCAGTGGGAGGGGAGAAGAGGAACAAAATGTGATAATGTAATAAAGATTGTATAATATATGAAGACAAAAGGGGACAATTGTGATTGCAGGGACAGCTTTAAGCTTGGTCTTTCCTAACTTTTCTCAACTTTATAACCATGATATTGTTTTGATAAGAAGCTACACAAAAAACTCTTCATGAAACATTTTATATGAAACTGAAAAGGAAATGTTTCCTTATATGGAATAAAATGCATCTGAGTGCTGAGAGAGTGGGCTGATGACAAGACCACTACATAATTTTCTATTGGAGATGGGGAGAGGTTCCAGATAAAAAAGGCAACATCTCAACTCATTTTCAAGAAAAGCAAGGAGAAGGATCCAGAAAACTATGAAAACTACAGGGTGACCAGCCTAACCCCAGAACACAGGGAAAGACTATGCAGCAAATCCTTTTGGAAGCTGTGTCCAGACAGACACATGAATAATAAGAGGACTGGGAACTGTCATTCTGGATTTACCAAAGACGTGTTGTACTTGACCAGCATGATAGCCTTCTATTCAGAAATGACTGGCTGTGTGGACAAATCTGAGAGCAGGGGACTTCCTTTACTTTCCTATTAGTCAGGCTCCTGACACAGTCTCTCCTTGTAACCAAACTGGAGAGGTGTGGTTTGGACGGGTGGATTATAGGGTTGACGGAAAACTGGCTAGATTATTGGATTCTAAATGTTGTGATCAGCAACCGGTTGCAGCTGGTCTGTCTTGGTGTTTCTCAGGATTAATACTAAGGTCAATATTCTTAATATCCTCAGTAATGACTTATCCACACATAATGACCTAATCACCATACCAAAGCATCAGACTTGTGGACAATATCAAACTGGGGGAAGTGGTCAATATACTCAGTGGTAGGATGTCCAATTCAGCGGGACATCAGCAGGTTGGGAAGGCAGGCCAACATCTATCTCAGGAACTTCAACTAAAGCAACATCCTGCATCTGAACACAGAATAAGCTCATACAACAGCACAGGCAGAGGACTGACTGAATAGAAAACAGATTTGCAGAAAAGGATCCGAGGTCCTTTTTGAAACTTTCTGACAAGCTGAACATGAGTCAGGAGTGGATCTTTTTTGCACCAATGCAGACTAACTGCACACTGTGCTATATTGGCAAGAGAGCACCTATTATGTCAAGTGAAAGTGTCATTCTCTTCTGTGTGGCTCTAGAGAACGACTGTTCAATTCTGGGCTCAATACAAAACACTAACATACTAGAGAGCATCCAGTGGAAGGCTACCAAGATGATTAGAGCTAAATTTATTCAGCCTCAAGCAGAGCAGGCTGAGGCAGGATCACGATGCTGCCTTCAGCTACCTAATAAAGATCATAGGAACAACAAGGCTGGACTCTCTTGAACGTACACAGCAAAAGGATGATGGGCAGTGGACATGAGTTACAACAAAGAAAATTGCAACATAACACTAGGAAAACTTTCACAGTGAAAGTTGACAAACACTTAAGAAGGGCCCAGAAAGGGTAGAATTTCCACTCTTACAGATATTCAAAGTGCTACTGGATATGAACCTGAGCAACTGGATCTAACTTTGATAGTTGACCCTGCTTTGAGCCGAGGGTTGAATCAGATAGTTGCCAGACTTCCCACTGAGCCTAGAATCACCTGTGATTCTACCATTGCAGAGAGCCAGTTTGGGTACCCAAAACAGGATGGAACTGCACCCAATGCAGATTAATCTGCTAAGAAGGTGTACAAATAAACAGTCCTTCCTCTCTTGTTAAAGTGGTCCTTGGTGCACATTCATATTCGAGGTGAAAAGGGACTCTACAAATACAAAACAAATTAAAAATACATGCAAATAGCTTGAAAGATAGTTTAAAAGTAATGCATGTTGCCAGCATGGTTAAAAGTAGTTTTCAGGCAAGGCTCTCCAAAGAAAAAGACTAATTGCAAACTGCTGTCATTTTAAGGACTACTTCCTAAACATCAGCTGCAGTGCACAATGGTTTTGTTATCAAAAATGCCCAGAGCCAACCTTGTAATAGCTTAACTTAAAAACCTGTCATGTAGATTTTCTTTTCCTCTCTTAGGAAGGTCACTGTTAAACAATCAGCAAAGCTTAATTAAGAATATCAAACATGATTATTTTCTAAAGTGTCACCTGAAATGTCCTACTGCTATTTCACAACATCTAATTTTCACCCAAATGGATAGAGACTTCTAACTATGTGATGGTTTTCCCAAACCAGAGATACAGCATACAAAAACCCAAAGCTGTATTTGCTCCATTTCTAAAAACAATCAGTAAATAAAACTGCTGATGAGGCAGCAACACAGATTAAAGTGTTCTCAGTCTGTGATTTGATCTTCTGTTACAATCTTCTGTTGTAAGCCTGTCAAATCTACTACAAGACCACGGACCCAAGGTGAGCCTGACATCTTGAAACTATTACAGATGATGTTACACTTAGAAGGTGAGAAACCTGTAGGCAGAACATCACAGACTCAAAAAATATGAAGACAAGTGAGAAAATTTTGGTAACAGCTTCCAATTGTTGCAAATAATGATTATCTTCAATGAAAACTGGATTAATAGACCAATGCAAATGCTGAACTGATTCTGGAACAGTAAATTAATTATTCCAGAAAAGAGTCAACCACCTCAACAACTGACAGTCCCAGAAAGCAAATACAGATAAAAGGAGTAAGCAGCATCTTTGGGAACTACAGGAGAGAATTGTTTAGTAGAAAAGGTACAGGTAGTCAGCACTCAATAAATTATTTATTTGTTTTTTACAATAATGGTGCACTCTTCTTAGTAACTGCTGGCAAAAAACCCTTTTGTTTTTAAGCCTAATAGGTTTTATTTAAACCTATAGTTGCTAAATATTACTAAATTGCTAGGACAGAAGATAATTACCTTGTAAACAGATCTGTATTTTAATTTAATGGACAAGTACTTCTTAGCCAAGGTAGGGGCATTAAACTTTCTGACCTAAAAGTTAAGTTCTAATATAGCAGAATAAATAGAGATAAGACCAAAAGATGTCACTATACAGTAAACTGACCTCAAAAGCTACTACAGTGTTTTGGAACTGCTATATCAACAGGTTCTGCCCCAAGAGTGAGTAGAGGAAGTACGTGATGCTCCCCACCTCCTTCCCTAAGGATGCCCCCCCTTCCCAGACAAGTGCTGTAGCAAAGCAGAGCTGTTCTGTTTGAAGTCAGTGGGTGTTTTTGTGTGAGGACATACGATCCACAAGGTTCGTAGGATCTACTAATTTTGGTTGTGCTCTGCACTGCAGGGCAGTTAGTGTCTTTCACGCGCACCCAGAGCCACTGAAGAGATCAGAGTGGCTGGGATAACACAGCAAGAAGGGCAAAATTAAAAGGTCCACGAAAGGTCTAAGAATTCAAACGTCTCAATAGCGTCAAAGAATCAGGCTATTGCAATAATGCTTTTTTTGTTACCAGTAACATGCAAGACTGAAAGATACTGCCTACCACAGCAAAAAGGACTAGGTGAGAGCAGGACAACCAGCTGAAGGGAAGAAAGACAGTGGGTCAGGAATACAAAAAGCTTCTTCATCAGTCACGTTGGTCTCCCTGTCGCAGCATTTTCATCAATGTTTTGTATTACTAAAATTTTTCTAAAATAAATTAACCAAAATTGAGCTGGAGGTGGATGTGACATACTACAGCAGATTGAAAAGCTGTCAGGAGTGACAGATAAGAATAAGAGAGGCCTATCTGAGCCCAGCAGTCAGCGTCAGAAATCAGACCAATTAACCTGATTCAGTGATTTTTCTTTGCAAAAATAAGAATATCTTTATTTCTAGTCATAAAAACCCCAAAGCATTTCCTATTCTGTAATGCATTAAAATTTCAACTTTGAAAGTGGTAGTGGATGTGCTCATACAGCTGGAGGGAGACAAAGAAAAATTCAGTGCACTTTCAAAACAACAAGTTTAAATTTCTTTTGCAGCAGTTGGCAAATATCTGTCCACAAAAATATTAGAGAAAGATCAATTATCTTCTGAAGACTTACTGTGGAAAATCTGGAAACTAAGTCATAAGTGTACATACATGTTTTCAGAACAGATTTAACTGAATGCCTGCGTACACTCCTAATTACCAATTTGCTACCAATGGTCCTGTAACACCATCAACCTTTTTAAGGTTTAGAACTCATCATAAACACTAATAAAATTCTTTTCACAAGATCATACCAAGGACATTTAAAGACATTAGCATACAAGTAAAACAACAAGGGCAAAAACATGTCACAGAATGATCAAAAACACAGCAAATATGGACAGTTAAGCCTATCAACACTTAAAGATTGCAAATAAATGTGCATAAATTCACAGTACAACATTACATACAATATAATATATTCCACCCTGCTACACCAGCACTGAACAGAAAGAATACAACAGGAAAGCTGACAACTGCTTTTGTCTAAATTCACATAAGTCCTAATTTTCTCCTGTACAATACAAATGCATTTTTCTAAATAAATGGGTTATGAAAAATTTGGTACATCTCTGATTGTTGAAGACAAATTAAAATATTGGAAATATTTGAAAAGCTGAAAATCCACTAATTATTCTCTCCCTAAAGAAATATTCTACTCATTTATTTTCTTTGTTCAGTTATTTTTGTAGATTATGCCGCCTTTTTACCAAGGATTTACAGACATTACAGCTACAGAAATATTTAATTAATTCAATCTTTGTACTTTACAGATCAAAGAAAATGTTCAAAATCGTGGTCTGGTGAACCTACGTGTATTTAATCTCAATATGACATTAGCATTTACTACTGTATATTTATTCTTAGGTTTGAATCTTTAGTAATTGTACTCAACTGCACACTGCCACTCAAGCTGAAAATTTAACAGCATCTTTATCATATATAGTCCATTTTTTTCTGAAAGTGTCAAGATTCAATAAATGCTACATTTAACAAAAAGAATGGTCTTCCTCACACTGTCAAAATACAGAAAGTAGCCCTGAAAATCCTTTACCAACTCATATCACTGTGATAATATTTACACTTGTGATGTTCAATACCCAATTTTTTTTACGCCTAAGGTAAGTTTTGAAGAGAAGTAAGTTCAACAGGCACCTTACCTCAATCTGTACTGCCAATATCTAGTGGGTTAAGCATAAACATAATACACCATATTCAGAAGAATATATATATATATCAGTTAAAATTGTTGGGAAACCGAAACCTAAACTCTACAGCCAGAGGTACAGCTAAAAAACCCCTATTACTTACTAAAAGGTAATTCTGAAATAGTTACATGCAAGAAGTATTTATTACCAAGTTTGATGGTAGTCATCACACATGCTGCATTTACTACAGCAGTCTAGAAATTTCATCTCTGTAATGACAGAGCGACAGTCTCACGCAAATTAATTTCAACTTTGTTACCTTATTCACTTCCATGATTTCCCTTCTCTCTTCACTGGCAAAACGAAGCTGACTTGCAGCACCACGATCATCATGCTTGGAGCCATCTTCTTCAACATATGGAATAAGTTGCTATGAAGACAAGAAACATTAGCAAAAAAAAAATTTAAAAAAGAAAATAAATGGAAAACAGGAGATACGGGAGACACATAAGGTATTACTTCTTCTCCAAAGGTTCAACCTTCCCAAGAGGAAGTGGAGACAGGCTTACTTCATCACCTCAAACCCAAAGGCCCTGCAATGACCTCAGTCAGTTCTCCAGGAAAACGATGGGCTTCAAAAAGAGACAATCCTACATATTACCATGCCTAGACCTAAGCAATTTCACAACTGCAGGTAGAATCCAGTCTTTACATTTTAAGGATGTTTATCACAGGTAATCCTTGTATTCTTGAACTCTGTAGATTGTGATTGAGATTGTAGAATTTATTATTCTACACTAGGAAATACCAGATCAAGTTATCATTATTATAAAGTATTTCAGTGATACACTAAACATAACTATGCCTGGCTTTACAGAACTACTTGGCTAGTACCCTAATTATGATTTCCTATACAAGTGGGCCCCTGTTTGGCTATTCTTAAGACCAGGTTCACAGTTACCTAATAGGAGTTTTTCTGTAAGAATTTCCCACTGTGATATCCTCAGACACACAGTGTACTTTCTTTTTTGTAAGCTTCTACAAAGCCAAAAATTATTTTATTCTCTTGCTTGCTCTAAGTTTTCTGAATACCTTTCTCTGAAACACGACAGTGACTGCTGACAGAAGCAGATCAGCAGTCTAGAATGGACTATACAAAATGGACTCTTTCATTTCTTTATTCCTATTCAGTGAAGAGATTCAAATATAAGACAATCAGAAGTCCGTTAACAGAGTTGCCTTGGAATCCAGAGGTCAGTAATTAAAGAACTTCACAGTTCTGGTTAATATAGAGCTGTAGTAAAATATTATCACAAAACATGCTTTAAGTGCATTACTAGGAATTAGAAACAACTTAGGGGGAAAAATTAAGTTTTTATTTTCTTAGGAATAGCATTTTTATTAGGAAAAACTTTGGTCAATCCTACTTCCTGGAAGTCTTATGCTGTTCACTTTTCCATCACCAGTGCACATCAGATTTGGCTCATATTGGCTCAGCAGGTTGAGAGCAGCTGAGTGAGGGAACTATGGAGCCACAGACTGATGGCCAGAGTTGCATATTACTCAGGGAGCTAGGCTGGCAGCTGAGAGCCTAAAGCAGACTTTTCCCTACTATAACCACCTCTTTAAAAAAACTTCCCCTAACTCTTTTAACTCTTTTTCTCCTAGTGGAAACAAACTGGTGAATGTACCGAGAAGCCTGAGGAAAAAGGATAACATTTTAAATGAAGTTTGATTTCAAAATTGGATCCCTCCCAGTTGGTAAGAATTGTTGATGTTAATGTGAAAGTTTCACAATCTTTCAACAAGCTCCAAATAATGAACAGAATTCAGTCCACTGAAGAATCCCAGTCTAATTTAAAACTTGTTATGAGTCTCCTGCAACTCAGGAGAACGGATGATACACTAAGCAGACAGTGGTTATTCTGAATTGTAATTTACATATCTATAAACATACTTACTTCTATGGGAACAGGATCAAGCCCAGCACAGTTTTCATTGCATTTGTCATAGACTAGTCTCAGTTTTCTGAAGAGTATTGATAGCTGGCGGAGATGTTCCTGCAGCTTTCCCAGTCTGTCTTGATACGTTCCAGTATGGTAAGTAACACCATTTGGTAACTTAAGAGAAGCAAAACCCCAAGATGTTAGAAATACTATGTTAAAGTTTCTGTCATATGAAATACATAAACTAAACTAAATCAGAGGGGGTTTTGTACATTTTAAAATAAGACAATCACACTATCCCCACAGAAATTACTGAAATTTCTATTTGCTTTATCAGCAAAATTCTGTATTTTATCTGCTCATCTGGTGTGCAAAATCACTGCTGTCAAACAGCTTCGTGTATTCTACACTTTGGTCATTGTCAATCCCTCTGTAACTCTTTACAGTAAATGTCTTCAAAATGCTTAAGCATGACACTGCTGTCAGTGGGTATACGGGTATTACACTTAGAGAACTTGTGTCTCAACCCCAGATCAGAATTCAGATGCACAATTAAAGTGAATTCAAAGTTTGCAAACTCTAAGTACATACACCTACACCTAAGATAATTACAAAAGGAAACTGCCAGAGTCATGAAAATACAGAGAGAATGGGAGTGATTATTTATAATCTTCTGCTCTCAACAGAGAAACACAACCAATGTTTGTATGTTTTCTCAGTAAGCAGACACAAATAAGGATCACATTCACTTTAATAACAAAAAGAAATGTCAAAAAGTTCTAGGTGCAAAATATTACAGAAAAAGATCAATGAAAATTCCTCTAGAATTACTCCCCAGATGTTAACAAAACCAGAGAAACATAACCAGCATATAAACAGACTTCACTATTCCTGAACAAAACCAGAGATATTAAGTGTATTTAGAGTATATTTATCATGAGGGCAATAACAATTAAGCATTTCTGAATTTTCTCCATCATTTAATGCACAAAAGTAAGTAAATATATTAAAAATAGTATTTACTTCTCCAATCAATCTCCCTTTTCAAAGCAGTTTGGTCAAGTTAGATATTTAAATGTCCTAAGCCATCTCCTGTGCCCATATATACTGGCAGCTGGTGGTAAAAGCATGGGAAGTTGAGGACCATAAAAAGAAGAGTTTGTTTCTCACCTGCATGTTCCGCAGTAACTGGAAGATTTCCATGGTTCGAAACACGATGTCCTGCACAGTCTCCTGGCCGATGCGGCAGAGAGAAGCTGTATTTACCTCCCTCGCTGCTTGAGCCTGTGTCCCGGAGAAAGCGCCGGGCGGAATGCCTGCCCCGGCCAGGGGGGGGGTCGACATCTCCGCACGTCCCCCAGTCCCGCCGAGCCCCGCTGCACAAAGACGTTAAGACGGAACGATTAAGTGCTTGTTTGAGCCTGTCACCATCAACAACCTCCTGTGCAGTGGGCAGAGCAACCCCCTCCCCCATACGGGGTCCTACCCGAGGTCAAACTGTTCGGCGGCCAGAGGGCGGCTCAGCGCTGCACCCTCAGCTTTGGGTTCC
>NW_010290890.1:675-1298 GCF_000700745.2 Antrostomus carolinensis | reverse complement strand
CGTTCTACAAGCAGCTGGCAAAAGTCTCACATCACTAGCCTTCATTTGACTGAAGTTTGACGAGACTGAATTGATGACACTACTTTTAAAGCAACCTGTAAAGATTTGTTGTTCTGGGGGACTTGAACTTACCAGATGTCTACTGGAAATACAACACAGCAGAGAGGAGACAGTCTAGGAGATTCTTGGAGTGTGTGGAAGATAACTTCCTGACACAGCTAGTAAGTGAGCCCACCAGGGGAGGTGCCTTGCTTGACCTGCTCTTTACCAACAGAGAAGGACTGGTGGGAGATGCGGTGGTCGGAGGCCATCTTGGGCTTAGTGACAATGAAATGGTAAAGTTCTTGATTGTTGATGAAGTAGGGGAATTAGCAAGACCACTACCATGGACTTCGGAGGGCAGACTTTGGCCTGTTCAGGACACTGGTTGAGAGAGTCCCTTGAGAGACAGTCCTGAAGGCCAAAGGGATCCAAGAAGGCTGGACAGTCTTCAAGAAGGAAGCCATAAAGTTGCAGGAGCAGACTGTCCCCTTGTGCTGCAAGATGAACTGGTGGGTAAGACGACCGGCCTGGATGAACAGGGAGCTTTTGCTGGGACTCAGGAAAAAAAAAAAAACAACACA
>NW_010290890.1:0-233 GCF_000700745.2 Antrostomus carolinensis | reverse complement strand
GGCAGAAACAAAAGAAATCAACAAAGCCACTCTCCATCATTTATCAACTGTCCTGGCTGACAGAGGAGGTCCCAGAAGACTGAAGGCTTGCCAATGTGACGCATCTACAAGAAGGGCCAGAAGGAGGATCCAGGGAACCGCAGACCCATCAGCCTGACCTCGGTAACAAGGAAGATCATGGAGCAGTTCATCTTAAGTGCATTCACGCAGCATATGCAGGACAACCAGGGAAT
>NW_010290889.1:5228-8903 GCF_000700745.2 Antrostomus carolinensis | reverse complement strand
AGTCTCCTTCCCCTTGCCCCCCAATTCTGTCACCTGTTCCTTGGGGAGGGAGTGAGCGAGCAGCTGGGTTTGGCTGCAGCCAAGTGCTGCCCAAGTGCAACCACCACAAGAGGGTTAACTTCCAGATGAAAGTGTGAACTCCTTAAAGCTGTGCTATGCCCTACCAAAAGCAATGACCTCACTTTGGCTAATCAAGAGGAGCTGCACACAGAAGCACTTACAAATTTGCATGGTGCTTCCTCAGACAAACAAAACAGAGCTGTTTAACAATTGCCTTAGCTGTTGTTATCCAAATAAAGCAGGCCTGATAAGGCACTGAAGTTGAAAATTTCAAAACTATGTAATAAAACAGGTCTTTGAGACTTGTGAGCACTGATAAACTGGTGCAAAGGCAGTTTGATCTTCTCCTGTTAGTTATTCAAACAGGTTCAAGTCACACGCTCTTCTTGGTAGCAAATGTAAGTAACAGCTGCTAAAAAAATAAAACAAATCTTTCTATTCTACTGCAAAGCCACTACTGAAAAACTCTCCCCAGGGAGAGATGATGCTGCAAAGGCTTAAACAATTCTTGTTTCTCCTAAGAGGTTTGTTTTGGTTTGGGCTTTGGGGGGTAGAAGATTTCTCCACCCTACGGAAGCTGTATGGGAACCTACTGCTGAGTGGAGCCTTTCAAATGCCTTTCCAAGGTCTCCACGGTGGCTTTTCTGAAACAGCTCAGAGCACAGTAGTTCTTGGCAGCTTCAACCTGAGCCGATGTGTAAGAGGCAGGGGCCAATGCGCACAGGGGAAACAAAGACTCCATGCCAAGACAAACTACGAACCAGCTCGGTCAGGCATCAGATGAAAGGGTCCCCACTACAGAGCTGTTTCATCTGGCTCCTTTGTGAGCAAGGCTGGGAAAATCCATGCTGCAGTGCTGAGGAAGAATGTTCAGGGAAGCACAGCACAAGACGGCAAGAGGATTAGCAGCCCCAGACTTAAGTAGCCACTCATTTCTAGAGAGAAAATATCTCCTTCTTGCAGCTTAAAATTGCTGATAAGGGTCTTGGAGACAGGCTGTAATCAGCACAATGCATTGGGAAGGGAACACATTTGCTGCCCAGGTTTTGTGTTGGGTGGGGGTGGGCATAAGGAAGCCAAGCTGAGGGTGGATCACTAACTTATGCTGAAGCCATCAGTGAATCACTTGCTCTGTCTGAATACAACAGCTTGGAAGCCCTCTCCAAACTTCATCTCCTTGAAAGTACCAGATGCTGAACCTAGGCTGAGATTCAGGCTGAGAGAGTTGGGGCTGTTCAGCCTGGAGAAGAGAAGGCTCTGGGGAGACCTTCCAGTGGCCTTCCAGTACCTGAAGGGGCTCCAGGAAGGGTGGGGAGGGACTTGGGACAAGGGCAGGGAGTGACAGAACAAGGGGTGATGGCTTGAAACTGGAAGAGGGGAGATTGAGATGAGATGTGAGGAAGAAATTGTTTGCTGTGAGGGTGGTGAGACACTGGCCCAGGTTGCCCAGAGAAGCTGTGGCTGCTCCTCCCTGGAAGTGTTCAGGGCCAGGTTGGATGAGGCTTTGAGCAACCTGGTCTAGTAGAAGGTGTCTCTGCTTATGGCAGGGGGGTTGGAACTGGATGAGCTTTAAGGTCCCTCCCAACCCAAACCAGTCTGTGATTCTGTTCTGATTTTATAACCCAGCAGCTTCTACAGTCATTTGGTTTGATCTGGGGCAGTGAGATTGGCTTCCTTTTCTCAGGGCCAGATCCTGAGAGCAAGCAGCACAGGTTCAGCAACTCCAATAGAAATGCACTGGCCATCCAAAGAGGGATGATCAGCAGAAGGAGCGTAGCAGTGGACAGGGCTTATCTCCTCAGCTACAAAGAACCACTTCTTGTCTGGGGATAGGCTTTGCAGCTTGTTTGCTATGTAATGAACTTTCCAAAAATACCCATTTGGAACTATTAAAACATCCTGTTTTGAACTCTAATCATGTAATACAAAAATTAAAACAGATGTTAACTTAGCAGAACATGCATGTTTTACCAAAACAAAGAAAAAAAATTAGTTGGGGACTAGGAAGAGACACATTCTTATGCAAAATTTCAATTTTAATGAAACTGGATTTTTACCAAAGGAAAAAATGTTTCAGAGAATACATTTCACAGAATTATAGGGGTTGGAAGGGACCTAAGGAGATCATCCAATCCAACCCCCCTGCCAAAGCAGGTTCCCTACAGCAGGTTGCACAGAAAAGCATCCAGGTGGGTTTTGAACATCTCCAGAGATGAAGACTCTACAACCTCTCTGGGCAGCCTGTCCCAGTGCTCCCACACCCTCACAGTAAAGAAGTTTTTCCTTAAGTCAGCTCTACAGGTACTCAGTTAAAGTAAGACTCAAAAGATACTGAGGCAGGGATTTCTCAGGCAGGAACAGTGCTACTTAATCATCAGCTTTTCCAGGATAACCTCTTCACCTACCTTGGCACAAATATTTATGTGGATGCAAAATGAAACTCATCAGGGCATTCAAATCAAAGGTTAGTTTTCAGTTCCCTGCCCCAGCTGGCGTCAAGGTCACACAGTTTTAGAGAGGGCAGGAATGATTTAAGGTGGCAATGACACTTAGGAAATGCAAGGGATCCAAAATCAGAACAAGTCTACTTTTCCAGTTGACCTCCATCAAAAAGGTGCCTTCACTCCTGGAGAAACCAGGTGAGTAAATCATCTACAGGCACACTTGGGATGTCTCAGCACAGAGGAGCAACGCTCAGTGTGGAGAAAGACATCCCCCTCTCTCAGTCTGTGCAGGGTGGGGAGCCTGACCATCTCCTGACAGCTTGGAAATCAATATCAACTCTGAGAAAGGAGGGAATTTACCGCTGTGGCTCAGTCTGGAAAGGGTATGTGCCTTGGGAACAAGATGTCCCATGAGCTCAGTGGTGTCATATGGCAACATTTAGCTCTGGGCAGCATCTGCCAGGCAATACACCAAAATGCTTTCGGCTGTATTGCTCCAAGGAGTGTCTACATCCCTCCCAGGCAGGCACAGAGACCCTGGTACACTTGCACATCACCCAGCTGCCAACCAGTCATCCCAGTCTCCTAGGAGAGTCACTAGAAAGGCGTCTGACTATTCCACAGCACCAAAGCAAAGCTCTCACTCTGAACCACTCAACAGGAGCATTGTCTTTCCCATTGGGTATAGAGAGAACCAAAGAAATCAGATGCTTAAAGCCATATACTGTACAGTGCCACACTCCACTGTGCCTTACCCACCATCTCAGAGCAGGCCAGCAACAGAGCCACAAGCCCTCCCACTGTTCATGGGCATCCTTCAAAGCATAAGCATGCTACAATTTGAGCTACATCAGAATAAGTTATTCATTATTGCCCAGAGAAGCTGTGGCTGCTCCTCCCTGGAAGTGTTCCAGGCCAGGTTGAATGAGGCTTTGAGCAGCCTGGACTAGTGGAAGTTGTCCCTGCTGATGGCAGGGGGGTTGGAACTGGATGAGCTTTAAGGTCCCTTCCAACCCAAACCATTCTGTAATTCTATGATTTTCTGGTCTGCATGTGTGGAAGCAAGCTGGATCAGACAGCATCTCTTACCCAGCCCCCTCTCCTTTTCAGCCATGTCACCAAGGTCTTGCGGACAAACTCTCCCAGGCAGTCTACGATGGTGTGAACCATG
>NW_010290889.1:0-5080 GCF_000700745.2 Antrostomus carolinensis | reverse complement strand
AGAGCTCTCCCCCATTACATGTGCCCACGCTGCATGTGTGCAGCTCTGAGTTCAGGCGCAGCCACAGTTCTGCTCTCCACCATGGGGGAAAAGAAATACTAGGGGACCAGGACTGGGGAAAATTTTCCACCTGGAGAAGCAGAATTAAATGATCTGACCTGGACATGCTTTGACTCCCTCTCAGCACTGATGCAGTGGGTGCACAACTTTGGAGAAAGCAGCCCAAAGGCATCATCAAAATAGAGAAGATGTGCACCACCACAGTTTATCTTGCCATTAACTCTCAGTCATGCTGCATATGCTGCACAGGAGGTGATTAAATTCAAAGAGTTTGAGCAACCTGGGGTTTCTGTCACCAGCACAACTCTTAAACACCCTTAAGACAAAGCGTTCCTGGTTTTATTTTCTAGATCAGAGGAGACTGTTCCAATGTGGCATATAAAACACTTGAGATAAGCATCTTCAGTCAGTTCTACCATGACAGAAGAGCAAAAAAAGGGAGGCAAAGCTGCAGGGCCAAGAAGGTTGGTATCCTCCTTGATGTCAGGAGTATCAGTTAGCTTTAAGAATTTGGCCACTCTACCTACAACACTTAATATCACATACCCCATCACACTGAAGGCAGTGCAGGGACAGAGTGTCAGTCAGTTATCTAATCTGTCAGAAAACAGCCTTCCTGCTAGGCTGACCTGCCAGCAGCCAATGCTCCATGGAAATTGTCCCAGCAGCAGTCCTGTTAGTGTTAGCGATAAGCACTCCAACAGAGTTCTGGGTACCAGCCAACCTCCCTAGGTCTCTCCCACACTTCGCCAACACCACTGGGCATAAATCCTCCATGCTTAAACAATCCAACCATCAGGTTTTTATCAGGACCAGTGACCTGGATGTGTAACCCTTCTGCATCCATGCAGAAGAGCTACCACACCACAATAGCATGTGGATTTCTTTTGGATCCACTAGGAAGTTTAATTCCCCCTCTTACTTTATTATCCAGAATAGCAGTATTTGACAAGCATACTGTTAAGTATTTTCTAGTGTTAGGCCTCTGTGGAGTCTGTCCAAGTTCTCTCCCAAGCGTAGCTAGAAGCCAGGTGAAGTTTCAGTGTTTAAAAACACACAAAACCATTCTTGCTGGGTTGCAACAAGAACGAAAACAGGTGAGAGGAAGAGAAGATTAGTCCACCTGCTAGATCTAAGGACCAGAATGGATCCTTAGAAACACCCTATCAGAAAACTGGATATGCTCAACAATACATCAGTTAAGAGAGCAAACCCTTAAATACAATTCAAATGAAGTGAAATCTCCCTCTCTCCCTCTTTCACACTCCTAGATCCCACACCGACCCACCTCTTCCGGATGGAGCTTCGGACTCCTCACACCTGTTCACACCACATTCCTTCATAATACATGCAGATTTCAGAGCACTTCTGCAACCCTTCCACTTACTGGGAAGGGACACTCACACTAACACTTTTAGGAATTACTAACTGCTTTTTTTTTAATAAAAAGTGAACTAAAATGTAAAGAAACTGTTCAAATGTCAGCCACAGGAATGGCTTGTTAGACTGAAGAAAATCCATTCAGTGTTCCAAAAAAGCCATTTTTCACTCATGACAGATGGAAGATCAAAATGTACAGCTGATCCTTTTGTGAGGCTCTGTAGCAACAGCAACAGCAGTAGCTCAGAGTCTCCTGTGATATTTATTCTGTCCTTCACCAGCGCTATCACCAAGATCAGAGGAAGTTATCAATATAGCTAAATTGGCTGTTATTCTTATTCTGATTTTATTTTCTGAGTAGGCTCTGCGGTGTCCCTTCCTCAGAGCTGTCACTCAGGAAGTTCACTGCCTACATGGTATTCACACTATTTATCTGCCTTTCTCACATTGCTTGTCACCATGACAGCCAGCAGAATGAGCCAGGAAGAGGCTATGAAACCACATAAGAAAATACTAGACAGAGGGCTTGACCTTGCAAGAAAAAGGAGGTCAATACCTCTCCACACAATGAAAGAGGCTTTAAGGCATTACCTCTTTCTGACCACCATCTCCTGGACCAGAGCCTCAGCTGTCTTATATTCAGCTTTTACGTTTCTACTAAGTCAGTTTTGACATTTCTCCATCCCTGCAGAAACGTGGCTCCTCATATCTTGAGTTACATGAACCAAAGTTACCCAAAATTCCATGGAAGAGTTCACTGTCTTATTCCCAAGCTTCTACTGACAGCAATCTTTCTTAAGAATCTGAAGCAAGTCCATGAGCTTTAAGATATTACGTGGCAGTAACTAAGCCTGACAGGAGGCTGAGGCCACCCTGGTAGAGAAAGACAGCTGCAGTCTTGATTAACTTTGTTTTAAACCCAAGTTTCTCTTTCCAGCAGAAGAGAAGTATAATCACAACCTATGAAAGATAAAGGCTTAATAGACCCATGATTTTCCTAGCACACAGGAAAGCAGTTTGCTCTACAGAGACGCCAGTCCAGGGGTCTCATCCTGGGGAGGGTGGAGAGGAAGCCCTTCAGCTCTGGCTTCTCTGCCAAGGTTGCTATGTAGTGGTGCTTGCTGCAGGACTTGCACAATGTGAACACTTCCCCAGCGCATGGACAGAGTCCCTCTCCCTTTGGCACGAACAGCAGAAGAGGGCAAGCTGTTGGCTGATGCTTGTCATGGTGATGGATGTGAAGGGCTCAGTGGTCACTTCCCATTCTTCTCCTTTCTACAAAGTATGCCTGTATGGGTCAGACCAATCTTTCAGTCTGTTTTTCCTGTTCCCTGCTGGGCCACAGGGGTGGGAGAGGAGGAAATCCCCTCCCGATTTCTCTGCATGGAAACTCCTGGTGCCACTGCTGGAGGCAGAAGATGGAGAGAACTGGAAGGGCACGGCTTATGTTCTTGTTCACACAAGATGTTGTAGGTGAGCCCTGAAGCAAGGAAAGAGCAGACACCTCTTTGCTCTAGACCAAAGCTGGGCCATGCCTATGGCTGGTCCCTCTGCCCTAGGAGGGCTCCAGCAGCTGCCCAGCTGAGTTAGGGGAACAGGTCAGAGCAGCCCCCATCTGCCCTTTTCCAGGACACCAGCTCCATTAACTTTTCCTCTCAAGGATTCCCTTGGCAGGGGTAGAGGAGCACGGTCTCCTGAGAGGGCAGTGCCTCTTCCCCTGTGGTGTCCAGGCCAGGGTCAGGGTGAGAGCAGCTTAATGTGACCCTCAGCATAACCTGGAATTGCATCTGGCCAGTGCACATGAGCAGAGAACACACGTTGTCTTGCTGCAAATTCCTCAAAAGGTCTGGCTGCTATCCATACTGGGTGAAACAGGCACTCAGCACTAATCGAGACAATCTACTCACATCTTCCCACTGTGCAGACTGGCATGCACAGGAGCTAAGGACAAGAAGGAATGGGAAACTGGTCCAGAAAGGAGGGATTCAAACAGAGAAAGCTCTGAAACTTCTGCTCACAGAGATGGAACAAAAGGACACAGAAAAAGTGAAAAGCTGCTTAGATGACGTTTTAAAAAGTAAGAAATACAAGTCGGAGACTCAAGGCTAGTCATGGAGCTGAAGGTATGTAAACACTGGCGAGCCCAGGGGAAAATGAATTAGCAGGAGAGGACGGCTCTTGAAAGCGTTCCCACTATATATCAGCTTGCCTGTCCCAGGGGAGAGCTCGAGAAGCCATAAGACAACTGTGCAGAGTCTCAGCACCACACTATCCAAGGTAACTCAAACTTCCCTCTGCTCCACTCAGCATCAAAGCCTAACTTGCCAATCCTGCCTAAGAGAACTATGAGTAAGTGCTACATTTCAACAGCTGGGAGAATACAGCCAGGCACAATATAATTTCCTCTGGTGGAGAGAAAGAAGCCCAGAAGGATGTGCACAAGGCAGGAAGCTCAATTCATAAGGCCTAAGGGATGGGGAAGCAGTGGGATGCATTTCTAACAGCAGTTGCTCCTGCAGGGGAAATTATTTTCTCCTGAGAACCCATTCACCATGCATCCCTGTTGTGCAGAGTTCACTTTAGCTCAAGCACTCTTGATTAAAAACTGATGAGCACCTAAACCAACACAAAATCAGGATGAAAGCTTTGAGAGAGCCTTCATGTCTAGCAGCTCTTACCAACTAGAGGAAAAATGTTTCCTTTAGGAAAGGAAAATACATCTCCCTTTTCTTCTTCTATATTTCCACCAAGTGACCCCTTCCTTCTGGGATTTATTTAAACAGTTGATGTCAATGCCAGCTCATCAAGGCCCCAACCCAAAGCCTGTTAAAGTCAAGTGGAAAGTCTCCTGCTGGCTGCAGGGCAGCTTTGGGCCACACACCAGAACCAGTGGTATTGTCACAGAAGTGCTGTTGCTGCAGATCCTTCAACATTCAAAGCAGGTCAGGGCTCTCTCAGTCTCCACACAGATGGGGTCTCCTCACCCTGGACAACTAACAGATTCTATGAAAACAGGGAAGGAAGCAAAACACAGCCTGAGCCTTACCATACTGTTACCTGTTCACTTTCTGCCCATATTCACAGCTGTTAATCTTGCTGTAACTGGGATTCAAGCTGTCCTTGCTACAGCAGAGTGTGTTGGGTTTGGGGGGGGGAGCAGGGAAAGATGGGTTTTTTGGTAGTGGGGGAAGGGCCACCTTGTGAGAGCAAAAAGCTCCCCTGGCTCCAAGGCAGAGACCCCCCAGCCTGGGATGAACACTAGATAAACGCCTCTGCGAATCCATATTTGTGAGGGGAAGGACTGTCCTGAAAAAGAAGAAGGTGGAGAGAACCTGGAGGAAAGGCCATTGACCTGAACAAAAGACGACCATCAGCCAAAAACAAAGGACAGATGGACAGAGAGAGCTTTGTTGCCAGAAAGAAGGACAAAGATCCACACACCCGTTTCACCTGATGGAGCAGGAGAAGCAAAAGGAAGTCCCCTTTGCAGCCCATGGAGATTCAATGGTGAAGCAGAACTCACGTGTAGGCCATGGAGGACTCTACGCTGGAGCAGAGAAGTTCAGCCTGAGGACAATTGTAACTGGAATTTTACCCCGAGCCAGAGCAGGAGTGGACCCCCAGAGTGGGGGGAAAGTCT
>NW_010290888.1:23745-23946 GCF_000700745.2 Antrostomus carolinensis | reverse complement strand
GGTGTTGATTTAGGAGTAAAAGCAGGTGAACTGGTGTACGACATACCTCATCCGAAACTACAGCAAACAGGAAACGCACTGACCGGAGAACAAGGACAACAACCCCCGTCCCCACCACAGCAGCTCCTCTTTAGGAGACGCGCTGTCGGAAGGGGCTGAGGCGGCAGCGCCCTTCGCTCGGCTGAGGTGTCCCGGGACTGT
>NW_010290888.1:23376-23615 GCF_000700745.2 Antrostomus carolinensis | reverse complement strand
GGGTCTGTGCTGCAGGTGCCACAGGCACAGAGTACGGACCTGTGGGCAAGCTGAGTGTTAAGCTCGGAGTAGCTGTGCTCCCCTCTTCCATGGAGTAGCGATGGAGGAAAAGAATGAGTAATGGGGAGCACAGGTATGTTTGGGAAGGGGGTGTAAGAAACCCCAACCCACACCGGTGTGTGTTTTCCCTCTGCATCAGCGAGCAGTGAGTTACTGTGCTTATCTCCTTCGGCCAGACA
>NW_010290888.1:22978-23247 GCF_000700745.2 Antrostomus carolinensis | reverse complement strand
GAGGAGCCTTCTGCAGCTTGTTCATTGTAATTGCAGATGAACAAGGGGGGGGGAGAAAAAAATCCTGGCAACAACAAAAATTTACTGCACATTTTTTTTTTTAAAGATGGCAACAAAGCCGTTTTTTGCACAGTGTTAAAAGAGTTTTAAAGTTATTTGAAGATGTTACTTGCACACACGTACACTCACGCAAATTAAAAACGAAACGGAGATTTGAATAACACCGACCCTGAAACTGATTTCTGGTTTTGTCTGATCTGTTATAGTTT
>NW_010290888.1:7427-22961 GCF_000700745.2 Antrostomus carolinensis | reverse complement strand
TGACTTTTTTTTTATATTATTTTATTAAGGTACTGTAAATATATCCATATTATAAATTAAAATATTTTAAGGGAATTTTATTATTTTTATTTTTATTTCCAAGTGCCCACGTGAGTCTGCTGTTATTTTAGCACTTGTGTGTCATTTCCATTTGCCTCTGTGTGTGTGTTTTATAACATATTTATACTCTGGTGCAATTTACTACTGTGTAAGTAATTGGTCTATGTGCAATAAATACCATTAAAGCACAAGCAAGCGTGTCTCTATAGGTTTTGAAACAATACCTACCTGTAATGGGAAGAACAGCATTTGTTTTTCTCCAAAGATGGCTCAGATTACCAATACAACTCTATCTAATGGCTTTTCCTGACACAGTATTGTAAAAACCGTGTTTGAAACCCAATAAGGTTGTGTTCCTGTTGCACCAAGGTCTGTTGACTTCCCTTAAAATTAATGGCTAAAGACAAGGTGTTTCCACTCTGATAATGAATACACTCATTTTCTGTAACTATTCCTTTCTGGAATATATTCTTTTTTTTTTTTTTTTTTTTTTTTTGGTTAGGAGTACACGGCTGGGAGTCAGGAGACCAGAATATTTAAGATTACAGAGGATATTTAATTTGAAAGATAAAAATGGTCTCGAGTAGGAAGAAATCTCCATATGCAGTACACACCACCCCACAAGTAAGTCCACCTCAAGCCCATCCTGCCCGAGCAAGGTGGGTGCACTTGGTGGGACCAGGTCCTGGGGCTGAGTGTGGAGGTCAGGGTGCACCCCTGCCTGAGAAGCAGCTGGAGGAGGTTCGTGCCCTGTAAGGGGAGATGGCAGCAGGGGAGCTGGTCACAGGAGTCCAGGCTTTGGCTCTTACTGTAAAAAAGGAGTTAATCTCTGAGGGAATGGCTGGGGCGTGACTGGAGCAGGATCGGACTCTGGGACAGATTTAAACACCTCTCCTGTGGTCACTGTGAAATAAAACTGCCTAGTTTGTAGATTATAAAGCTAATGGTGGTGTGCAGCGTGGCTTCAGCGTGCTGCCGACTGTCACGTCTTCCTTGGGGGCCAGGTTGTGATAACTGAAAGTTATATTGTGGACTGATCCAAGTAGGGAGGTTCTGTGAACAGAAGGGCTGCAGATTTGTGTCCCTGCTCCAAAAGTTTGTCTTCCTTTATTGCTTTATGAAGGTACGCTGTATCCTTGTGGTTTCATAAAGTTTTTCATTACTGCAGTGAATACATGGCAGACAGAGCAACAAAAAGGCAGTGCAGAATAAAAGTGAAGCCATTTTTAGCTTTATTAAACTCAGAAGCATAGTTAAATTAGAAATCATCTCCCAGGAAGAGCACTTCCCAAAGCGAGTTCTTTAGGGTGGTGGCCAATGGTTTGTTTTCAAAACCATTTGTTCATTTTTTTTGTTTTAAAAATTAAGGAATTTGTCCTTTGCAATTTCTAATGATGTATTTTCAGGGAAAAAACAAAACAAAACAAAACAAAAACCAAAGTGTTTATGCAAGGACAAAATAAAGCCACCAGGGAAGTAAATAATACTTTTCCATTGATGTTACTGGGGTTCAGTGTGAGCTGCAGTTAATGGTGTTTCCTTTTATAATAGTGAAATGGGCTCCTTAAAATGCCAAGGTGATGTCAGATCAGGTGCTAAGTGAAGCAGGCTCTGCCACCAAATTATTATTATTTTTTTCAGTCTGTTTTTGTCTGTGTTTCCAGCAAAGACAACAGGACCAAAAGGGTGCGCGGGATGGCGATTTCTGATGACGATGACTGCGGCAAGAAGTTGGCTGCGCGTGTTAGGGTTGGGACGCGTTGGGCAGGCAGCACTGCCCTCCTGCACATTGGGATCGCAGTGAGACAGGGCAGGATCGGGTCCCTGCCTGCTAGGTAGAGCAAGGCAGGATCCAGCCCCAGCACCTGGCTGGGAGCTGAAGTGCCTGTTGAGCCCTTGTTGTCAAGCAGGGTGCTGGATCTTGGGGAAGCGTGGTGTCTATTGCATGGAGTGGGACAGTCAAATGGACTTGGCTCTTCGCCTCCTAAATCAGTTCATATGGTTGATTTTAATTATCTGAATGCTTGTGTCCTTAGACTTGAAAAAGTTTTGAAGTTTTGTCTCAACAGAGTCCAACTGAGGTGGGAAGTTTATAGCCAGAACTTGCTTGGCTTCTCCTGACAAATAGCTGTGCTGGGTCATGCCTCCCCTGGATGAGTGTAATGGCAGTGAGAAGGTGAAAGGTAGGATGAGTTTTGCCCATTGGCCTCAGTAGGGCCAGCTGTGTGAGCAAAGTGGTCAGGATTTGTCTGCTGTCGAGTTTTGGCCAGTCGAGATGCTGGAAGAGTCTGAAGACTGTTACATTGAGTCCCTTTGTAGACAGCTAAGATAATCCACCTGGCAGCGTGGATGGCAAATGCTGGTTCATCTTGCATGGTGTAAAAAAGACAGTGGCACAGTAACGGTGCAGCCAGAGCAAGACATGTGGCACGCACGTGTGCGAGGAAGGGGAGGCTGCTGGCGAGCGGTCTGCCGTGGATCACGCTCAGAACAGGCTGTTCTTTGCAGAGAAGAAAGATACTCTGAAAAGTGTTATGGGGCAGCTGAAATACTCCACAGGCAACGAGTCAAACACTCAGGATGAATATTTTTTTTCTGACAAAAACCAGACATGGATTAGCAATTGGAGCTGCAAGTCAGAAAGTATAGGTGGTAGGCATGCGGCTACACACGTACGTGGGCAGGAGAGTAACAGCAAAGAGCCGCAGGCCTGTGGGAAGGGGAGACACAGGTAAAAGAGAAATCCGCTCACAGAAAATGTCCTGTGTCTGCCAGGACCAAAATTATTTGGCCTGGAACTTCCACATGCAAGACGTCTGATTCTCAAAGGCGCCGGCCGCACTCTAAGCTGTGTTTGCTCAGCACTTCTGAAGAGAAGGCTGCGTCTCTCCACGTGCTTAAATGGGAATGTACTGGGTGGAAAGCCTGGCTTCGGTTTTCCGTGTGTTCAGGAAAATTAAGGATGTTTCAGACACCCAGCGTGCTATGGCAGTGCCTGCAGCAGGACCTAACCACCAGTGAGAACTGCACAAAGCCCTCCTGCAAATTCACTGTGCTTTGAGACTGTGACCCTCGGCATCAACTGAGAGTAGCTCCGAGCAGTAACTGATGAACAAATGAAACTATGTGCGAAAAATGTGGCTTAAAATTGTGATCTGACTGTGCCCGTGGCACACACAGCGTTTGACAGCGTCAGCCGGGTGTTTGTGATACAGCAGGCACCGGTTCTTCTGCAAATGCTCTTTTCCCTTTTGGGTGTGCATGTGTTTTCAAGTATAAGGACGACTTCTTTATCAGCTTTTTTTTATTTTATTTTTTTTTTCCTCTAAACCCTATGTGAAGTTGAGGTTTTATTAATAACTTTTAAGTAGCTATTTTACAAACCTTTCTTGTGCTGCACACTTTCCTAATTTATCGTAATTTCCCATCCGGTGGAGTGCACTTACTTCCTTTATGTAATATATCAACGGCAGGGCTGGAGATTGTGCAGCTATGAACCGAAAGAACAATCTTTCTTGAGGCCAAATGTGGTCAGGCATCATTGCCACTGGGAGCAGAATTCGACCTGATAATCTAATCTTATACAGAGAGACTATCTCCAGAAAAGTATTGTACCAGCAGTAAATGACCTCTGCTAATGAAGCTGGAGCAATTAGTCCTATTCAAAGCTGTCAAGAAAATGTTAACTGCTAAACAACAGTTAATGTTGGATAGCTCAAATAATGAGGGGTTTGTTTGCTGGTGTATGTTAGGTGATGTGTTGGGAAATAATTATCCTTTGACTAGCAGCCAGCTTTGTACTAATCAGAAAGGAGAAGTCATGTTCTGTTTGCAGGATTATACCTAAAAATAGTTCTGTTACCGCCACGTCAACGAGTGAAATGAAGCAAATTCACGGAGACGTACACACCTTCTTAACATTTCACTTTTCGCCCTAAAAACTCATTGTTCAGCTGGAAGTTTCTGTTTGATCGTGTCAAAAGCACTAATGCGATCTCCTGCAATGGCACGAAGCACACTCCCTCCGAGGAGCTTTACCCCATGCACCACTGACTCCCTTTCAGAGCCTGCCAAGTTCCCCAAGGCCCCAGGAGGAAGTAAGGAGTCTTTCTCTTTGTATAAACAATGGCATATAACGTAAGATCAACAATATTTGTGATAATTGTCTCACAGAAGAAATCTATATGCTTTTTATTTGAGATGTTTTTCCGCCTGCCCATCCACGAGGAGCAGCCGTGGTAACAGCAGGTGATTTATTTGTGCAATTCAGTAACTCCAGGCTGTCAAACTGTGCTTGAAAAAGTGACCGAGATGGGAAAACAATAAAATAGGTGATGCTGGCAAGCAAACCCAGGATTGGCATTGTAAACAGCAAAAACTAGGGCATCTTTAGCCATACTGGAGGTGTTGCCTTTTACTGGTGAAGTCTAATTGGTTTGGATGGGGATGCACCAGGCAGAAGCACTATAGAGACACAGGTTAAGAAGTGTGTGAGGTAGGACACTTTCTATTCAGGATTGTGCCACCAAGGGACAGGCCGCTGAAACATGCCTCAAACATCCCTAAAAGTTTTTCTTATTCTTTTTGGATAACATCAGCAGACTAAAGCACACCTGAGCAGCTTCTCAGCCGACACAAAACCGTGCAGGTCCCTGGCCATCCATGGCTCCCAGGACACGTGCCTCCTCCTTAGCATCTCCCCCTCCTCTCTGAGGGGCTCCAGCTTATGCCAGGTTTCATTAGACCTGGAGCCTTCCCCCAGCCTGGAGCCGTCATCCTCTTGCCTGGTGCCAAAGAGAAGGTGTCCCGTGGCATCCCAGGGCTGGCAGGGCTGGGGGGGGACGTGCAGGTGCTGCAGGGTTCAGGGTGCACCCACACTGCCACGGCTGTGCTGGGCGTGCTGGTGCAAGCTGCTGGCCACGCTGCTCCCCTGAGTCATCACTCCGTCCAGCAAACACCAGTGACAGAATCGGGCCCGCCGTGCTGGAAATTGAAGAGTGTTTGGGTTTGTTGTGTAAACTGGTGATCAGCTTCCTGGTTCATGAAAACTGGCAGCTTGGTACACATGTTTTCTTCTCAAACTGCCATTTTGTCTTCCCACCCGCTCAGCTCAGGCATTTTTCATGGTGGTGTTTGCTTGCTCAGCCTTAGCACCCAGCAGCACGAGATTTTTGTCTGTGCCCCAGCAGCAGTCTGCATCCTCCATCCAAACATGAACAGTACCAGATGCTGGGCAGTGTCCAGGTTTGGTCGGACCCATTCTTTCCAAGATTGATGCTGAGATTGATCAATACCAGCTGCACCAAAGTGGAAAAGTACCAAATAGGAAATGAGTCCTGACCTCCAGATCCACAACCTGAAGGGGAAAACAGAAGCTTACCCAGACTTTTGCCATTGCCATGGTTAGCAGCGCATCTCAGACGTAATTGTGTGCCTTTCCCTTCTGATCCTGTGCAATGCACCGAATCCTGTTGTCCTTAATGAGATTAAATGAGGATTTTCTGTTAGTTCGGTGCTCCAGCCATTAGCCGCTGTTGTGTGTCTCTAGGCAGTGATGTACCTTTGCATGCCTGGCCCAGTGTCTCTCTCAAAGCCATGATATTTAGACTTCATCCTACCAAAATTAGTTTGATAATTGGTCTTAAGCTCATTGGCACAATGCTTTGTAAGGCATATTTAAGTGTATACACCAAAGAGGCAATCAGAGCCACTAAAGAGCTCCAAATCTCAGCAGCTCCGAGGTGTATAAATATTTCAGCTACCGACAAGTCATTTTGCAGGGCCAGGCGAGTGCTGCTGCCCCCTCAGAGGCTGTCAGCTCCCCTCCCTCCAAGTGGAACTGCAGAATAACCTGCCACTGTAAGGGAAAACTGCAGGGACAAGACAACAGCTCATGACAAAAGATTTGCCATGTGGTAAAATTTAGTGCTTTGTGGCCAAAAATTGCAAGAGTGCTTGTTAAGAAGAAAGAACTGAGACAAGCCCCTGGCAGGATTTCCTAGTGGGGAAGGGCGAACAACGTCCTGGGTTAATGTTTCTATGTACAGATGATGAGCCCTTCATTGACCAGTCCAGGGAGTGTTACAGATGCTGCTGGCACTCTGTGCAAGCCACAGTGGTGGACAAGTGCTGGCCACCTCTGGGGACAGCTCACAGTACCCCCAGCCACCCTCCCTCTGCTCCCATTTGGGTGTAAACGTGCCCCCCTCTCCCCTGCCCAAGCATCATAGAATTATAGAATCGTTTGGTTGGAAAAGACCTTTGAGATCATCGAGTCCAACCGTACCTGTCCACTACTGAACCAGATCTCTGAGCACCCCATCTACCTGTCTTTTAAATACCTTCAGGGATGGTGACTCAACCACCTCCCCAGGCAGCCCATCCCAGTGCCTGAGAACACTTTCAGTGCAGAAATTTTTCCCGATATCCAATCTGCACCTCCCTTGGTGCAACTTGAGGCCATTCCCTCTTGTTCTATCACTAGTTACCTGGGAGGAAAGACACACATCTGCCTCCCTACACCCTCCTTTCAGGTAGTTGTAGAGAGCCATTAGGTCTCTCCTCAGCCTCCTTTTCACCAGGCTAAACACCCCCAGTTCTCTCAGCCGCTCCTCATCAGACTTTTTCTTTAGATCCTCCACCAGTTCCGTTGCCCTTCTTTGGACATGTTCCAGTGCCTTAATGTTCTTCTTGTAGTGAGGGGCCCAAAACTGGACACATCAGAAGGGACCCTAGAAGTGTCCTGTGACACCAAGGTGCATGCCAGCCTGTGTGCCCCCTTGGGCCTTGCTGACCCCCATTGTGCTGCAGAGGGAGGAGCGCATCCTCTTGAACTGGAGCAGGTGAATGAGGAGGGGTCCCACAAAGCTCCCATTGTTTAACAGCTCACCCGCTCGCAGAGCCCACCTGCAGACAGGGATGTGGTGTTTGTCTGTTCTTCCCCTAGGGAAGAGGAGCCATCAAATCTCAATTAGCTTGCTTACGACTGGGAGCGTGGTGTGGGATGCTGTCAGGAGGCACAATGGGGGACCTGTTGCTCACCACCCCCCCACCCCAACTGAAGCATCACTGGTACCCTGGCAGGTTCCTGTCACCCAACTGGGACAGCTACAGCACCCGTGTGCCCAGGCTGTGCCTGGAATCCTGGATCTGATACAGGAGCATCCGATCTGCTCACGAATCAGTTTGTGTCAAACACTTGGGCTTTTTGGAGCTTTTATGTAATATTCAGCACAAAGCAGCTGCTGCAGTAATTGCCAGTAACAACAGGTACTGTAGCAGGGCTCTAAACCACCTTGAGAGCATCCACAGGAGAGGTTTTGTTCCTGTTTCACTGCCAGGTGGTTATCAGCTTGGTGGCAACAGGGTGAATACACTTCTGTGGTTTTTCGCATCAGCCTGTCCAAGCTGGGAATGGTCCTTCAAACCCTCCCCAGCCCTGGGGAGGTCCTTCAAACACCCCCATGGCATGTCCCGCTGCCCAGACTGGCTCTGCTGCCTTTGCAACCACAGGGCAACGGGCTCCTCTGGCTGAAAACTGTCCCTTTCAGAAAAGGTTTGTTCCAGCTCATCCATGCAGGTTGCACAAACACGGGCGATGGCACGAGGGGAGTGGGAACATGTGGAGTGATGGGGCTGAGATCACTGGTTTTGGTCACGGTGCCAATTTGGATCCGTTGCTGTGATCAAAAACCTCACGTCTGGTGGTGACGGTGCAGAAGCTGAGACCCAGACCAGCACCCTCTGGCCTGTCATTTTGCCTGACCTGCATTGGAAAAGCAGGACTCACCATCCAAACCTTCCCTCCCTTCAGGGGCCACTCTGAATATTATATTCAGAAGATAAATGACTAAGCCATTAAGCTCCTCATTGCATGTGAAAAGTGAAAATAAATTTAGTTTTGTACTAATATTTGTGCGGCAGAAGAAAAACATGATTCAAGTTTGATTATCTGCTGTGTGGCTAGACCACAGTGAAAAACATGGGACAGACTCCTCAACTCTTGGCAGAGATCAGGACCAGGGCAGCTGAAAGAGCAACCCAGGTACTGGGTGACAGCACTAAGCTGTCTCCAAGTGCGAGAGGATGACATGGCAGAAAGCCATGGGCAGTGGAAAAATAATCCCCTAGGAAGAGCAGCTCTGTTTGCCCAATGTCTTTGTGTGGATCCCAACGCTGATGGGCACCACTGAGCTGTTAGTGACTTGGTAATCCCTGTCACACATGTCTTCTGGTGGATGATGCTGAACTGCTTTTATTCCTCTGTACTTTGCTTATGCGGGAGGAGCAAGGAATGTGGTGATAAAAAGGCTGGAATGATTTCAGTGCTGGATAGTTTCCATTAATATATTTTCCATTTTATAACAGTGCCATCACTGTGCAAAATCTGCTCAGGTGCCTTTTAGGAAGGTGAAACTTTTCTTCGTAGCCATAATTAAGAAAGTGGTGTTGTAGAGCAGGCAGGGCTTTGATCAGATACTCTAATTGCACTGGATGTGCTTGGGCAGTTGCATGGTATGGATTTCTTTGCCTTTATGTTGCAAGGCACCTCATAAATTAAATGGTTGATGTTGTCAAATACATGCCATTAGCACTCTGAGCAGATAATCCCTTTGGTGGCCTCATCAGAGTCTATCGCAGGGCCTGTCTCCAGATAACGGCCTGGAAGAAGAACAATGGTGCTCCAAGCTCCCAGGGACCTCCACTCTTTGGTTCTGTGCTTCAAAAGAGAAAAAATTATCATTATCTGCATGGTTCAAGCTCCCTTTGAAATGTGGTTATTTTTTACTTATAGACTCCAAGTATTTTTTACATGATATCAGTGGGAAACTTGAAACCCCCTTTGAGAAGAGAAAGCTTTCCTGCAGCCCTACTACTAAAGAAAATGGATAGATCAAGTAGTAAAGTTCAATGACTTACTTAGCATTAAATAAGAAAGAGAATAATGAATTGGATTTTGTGTGCCTGTTTTTCCTCTGCAGGGAACAGTCAGGCTAATGGATTTTCATTGCTTTCTGCTTCTGTTCATCAATCTAGGTGAGTTCAAAACACTACTGCCTTTTTGTGCTCTCCTTTCCCTGCTCACTTGTCACAACTTCAAGTATTTGGAGCTTAGCAAATACATCAGTTTACTACCATCAATGCCATCCTGACCGGGGAGGAAAACACACGGGGTTAACTCCTGACGTCCAACCATGACTTGTGGCCTGCTGCTGTGTGGACATCTGTATTTCATGCTAGGTAGCTGCAAGTAGGCAATTCCTTACTTAGGGTGGACACTAGTTTCCTACTATTATGAGCTCAGGCTTTAACATCCTTCAAGAGAGACATTATTTCCCCACTGGGTTCACCAAAAACTGGTTGAGTCTCCAAACCCCTCCTTTGTTTATGGGCTTTGCCGAGCATGCCGTAGGACTTTTTATTGGGGAAGGAAGGGAGGTGGTGTAGGAGGAAACTGTTACAAAGCTATATAATGTAAACAACTTTCTCATGTAAATTCCAAACACCGCTTGGCAAGGAAGAGGTTAAAGCTAGAGGGTGGATGAGGGGGGACTCATTAGGGCAAAGATATAAATAGCAAGTCAAGAAGCCTGGAGAGGGACACAGGGGAAGGGGAAGCGATGAGTTGACCCTAGATGGGGTGGACTCCCTTGGCTTGCAGAAAGCCCTTTGCTGCTCTGCCCTCGGGGTTTGGACTTGGGTGCTCCCTAAGGCATCCTAAAGCAGGGGGATGCTCAGACAGAAACCCTGGGTAACTGATCGGGAATCGTATTTGTTCCAAGGTGAACCCAAGAGGTGTTTGGGACACCTGAAGACTTTCTGCACAGCCAGAAATTGTTGCTGCTCCCGCCTGCCCCTTCCTGCCCCAAACCTTCGCTGGCTCCACCAGCGCCTGCCCAGAGCCGGGGAGCTGCTCTCTGCCCCTTCCTGCCCCAAACCTTCGCTGGCTCCACCAGCGCCTGCCCAGAGCCGGGGAGCTGCTCTCTGCCCCTTCCTGCCCCAAACCTTCGCTGGCTCCACCAGCGCCTGCCCAGAGCCGGGGAGCTGCTCTCTGCCCACTCAGATGGTCGGAGCAGGATTTCCGTTTCCCTACCAGCCTTGGTGCCGCAGGCTTGTCTGGCCTGTTTTCTGTCCAAATGGGAAATGCATAACCAGAAACTGTTTAGACAACTTATGGTACAAGGAAACTCGCTGGAGTAAAGTACGTTATAATTTATTTCCGAGGAAGTGATGCACTCCCCGAAAGCACTCCACTCAAGCACTGCAATTTAAAGTTGCAGGATAACTGCTGCCCATCTTCTGTGCTGCCTGCAGCCCTCATCTACGTCTGAGCGTGGTGTAGCAGAAGGGCGGGAGTTTGCCAAGATCATCTTGTGCTGCTTTCTGGTCTTGCAACCAGAAGCCGTTCATCAGCAGGTTCTTCCAGATCTTTGCACGCGATGAGATGCTCAGTGTGGGTATAACTCTGCTGGTGAAGAGGCACCGGGCAATGTTATAGAAGCTCTGTGCCAACGGATATGTTAAGATATACACAAGTGTTAGCGAGGGCGTTTCCTTAACAATGTTTTAAACCACCCAGAGCAGCTATGTGGACCGAGGTGACAAAGTGCATGGAGTGACCAAGTGAAGGACCATCTCCCCTGTCCCCCAGGCTGTGTGTAAGGGTGGTAGCTAGGCACAGTTGAATGCCTGAGGTTCAGGGAGGGTCTGGCTGTTAGAGCTGTCCTGCTGGTTTGTTTGCATTGGTGGGTCTGGACAGCCTGGTGCTGGTGAAGAGAAGCCCAGGAACCACTGAAGCCGCAGAGGAATTCTCTTGTTCTATTTCCAGGCCTGCTTTTTTTAAGATACAAAGGGCTTCAGATCAGATGCATTTCTGAAGCTTATCTGTGTGAATATTTGACTGCTTATCCAAACAAAGCAAAAACTTTCAAACGGTCTGAGGTCCATCCATCAAGAGCCTTATCTCCCCACGTCACTGTTCGGCTCCTGGCCGCTGCCACTCAGAGCCTCCCGCCACCCGGGGCTGGGCTCTGCTTCCCATCTCCCCTTTCCACGTGGCTTCATGGCATTATCCACAGTCACCTCCTCAGCTCCCTGCCACTTCAGTGATGGCCTCTGCATTGCATGCTAGAGCAGCAGGTCTGAGCTGCTGCGTGACCTACAGCCAGCGAGCATCCCAACGGGCTGCGTTTGTGCTGCTGTATCACAGCCCATCCTCTCCATCCCCCACATACGGAGCCGTCTGGGCTATGGCCACAGCCACGACCAGAGCACAGCACATTGACTCTGCTTGGCCCCAAAAAAGGAGAATATTTCTCCTTTTTAATGGGATATTAATGAAGCCTGGATAAAGGAATGCAGTCTCCTCTATCTGAGGTTCAAAGACTGAAATATTCAAGGAGGATGTTTCTGATCCCCTCTCTGGTAAAAAGGAGGTTTTGTTAGAGGTCCCCTAAATCCCAGGTGTTGGGTTGGGGAGGAGGGGGTGTCAGCCCTCACCGCCTGTCAGCCGCTGGTCTCCTCTGGCAGAGGCATCCTCGCCACTGCAGTGGGGCTCTCAAGATCTCAGATAGCACCCCTAAAAATCCAGGTGGGCTCTACCCTGTGCTGAGCACAGCACGTGAGCCACTGGGATGCACTGACAACATGGCAAGCACGCAGAGCGGGGCATCAGCATCAGCAGCCCCGTGGAGGTTCCTGGCCAGGTAAAACAGCTGCATAGTTAGTGTTATGCCCAATTTATGTATTATGTGATTCAGCCTTGTCAGAAGAGCCTTTGCAGTGCTCGGTATTGGGGTCACAAGACATTTCTTGCTTTGAAGCTGAGCTGGCACAAGAGGTTGTCTGCAGTCCTGCCGTCCTGTCAAAACCGTGGCCAAAAGCAACAGGGTGAAGACTTTGGAAAGAGTCACCCATCCACAGCGTAAACGAGTTTAAATGGGGACCTGGCTGGCTCAGGGCTTGAGAACAGCTTTTAAGTATATGAGAGGTTGAAATCCTGCACACAACAGCAGGGATCAGAGGTCTCTGCTGCTTGGTATCGCCCAGTCTTGGTGTGGATCTAGACAGGCATTGGGTAGCCTTTTCCAATGTGGACTGTTTTCCTATGGTCTCATGGGCTGTTGTTGCTCTCCTCCCTGTGGTTTTCATTTTTTTCTTTGTTTTGATAGTCAGAAAGGTAAAACTAATTCCTATCTCATATGTAACAATGAATTTGACTCAATAGCAAGAGGACAAATGTACTTTTTATACTGCGGTGTATCATAAGCTATTTATAAATATCACATCACTTCTGGGTCATCTTCAGGGTTTAAAATGAAGTTTTAATTTAAACATAATTTTCCAGTGCTGACAGATATGATAAATACATTTTTGTTCCAACGAAATCTAATTTCGACAATGTTTTGCAAAAATCGTTATGAGCTGAGGATTATTCCCCTGAATTTTTTGTTTTGTTTGTCTCCATGTTCCAGTGTTTAGTTTAATGTTATGTTCAATTATAGAAAAAATACATCTGTGAGCATGGAGCATCCCTCCTCTCTTCCCAAGGTTCTTTCTCAGGCTTGGAGACCAGTAACAGAACCAGCCCTCAGGATGCTGCTGCAAAGCCCATTGGTAACTTCTAATCAATTGAGCTAACTTTGATATTCAAAGTGATCCCAAAAGAAAGACAAACTAGGAGGCACAGTGGGATGGATTTCATGTCTGGAAGGTGAGGTTAAACAGAATTCTCCATCTATGGGAGAGCTGCATTCACGTTACCTGAGCTATGCATCCATTGCTGAGCTGAGTCCTTCCAAAATTTCTCCAAGTTTCTCTGGTTTTCCTGCTTTCCCATGGAAGCAGCTCTGAGGAAGATCTCTTTTTCTGAAAGCAAACATTTCAGTAAAATAGCTCTCACATCAGCTACCATTGTATTGCTGATGCAAATGGCACACGACAGAGCCCTTGCACGGTGTGAGGAGAGTGGGTCAAATCCTGTGCTTGAACAGCAAACATACAAGGAACAACGAACATGAAAAACAACCTGTTTTAAAGTGCTTTAAAGCTGCTATCTGTCTTGTGAGCCCCGCAGCTTACAGCCCATACTTCTCACGCTGCCTCCCTGTTAGACAGCCAAACAAGAGATGATGCTGTTTGGAGAGCAAGTCTGTGTGCTGGAGACGTATAAGCACTGATCCTTGTATCCACATGGACTGGCCTCCATCTGTGAGGAGCCTCCAGATACTGTGCTGAAAACACCTGGGAAAGGGGCATCCAGAAAGGGAGGGAGGTCTTCTTCTGATGGGTTGCCGTGTTGCTCAGGCTGCTTTCAGGGCAATATCTAGAGGTTGTCATACAGCGCAGCCAGCTATGATAATCCTTTCAGTGGGAACAGGTGCTGGAGGATAATCCTGCTGTTTTTCTTGGTTATGGTTTGCTTCAGTCACTAAGACTGAGCAAACAGGATTATCATAGCAGCGATTCAGGAGGTGAAGTTACTGGTGCTGTGTGGCTCTGTGGACATTTGTTTCCAAGGCAGACGCTGGCTCTGCTCCGCAGCCTGTCCCAGCCCGGCGGGTGGGTGAGCGGGTGAGCTGTTGGCATTAAGGGCTTTGCTGACCAGCTCCTCGGGGGTGAGGACTGTTTCCCAGATGCAAAGCCCATGTTCTCTACAGCTCTCCTGGAAAGATGAGAGATGCCTCCCCCAGACCCCAGCTGTGAGTGGGATGGAGACTGCCCAGCCATGCAGCAGCTAGTGGCATCACCCCAAAACCTTAGCTGGGCCAAGGCAGTGGTGGAGGGAGGACAAAGGACAGCAGCTCCAACTGGGCTGCCAGGTCCTCTCCAGTGGGGAAGGCTTGAGGCACTACAGACCCCCTAAGGTTTAGGGTAAACCAGCCCCTCCCTGTGAAACTTCAGAGCAAGCCTGTCCCTGTGTAAGCGCGGGCTCGTGCTCCCAGTGGACTTTAATATACCCTCAGGTTTTGTTTTAAATCCCTGGAGTGCTGCGCTCATCCATTGCCTCAGTCCTCCTCCTCCACCACCCTTAGAGACCAGCGTACATCCTGGTGACACTCCTTGCTGTGCAAAGTCAGTGCCTCTCTGTTCCTGTTTTATCACCTTTTGCTTCTGCTGTTATCAAGCCCTGACACCTCCCTGCCCGCTGCCTTCTCCCAGAAATTCCCTTCTCCACCAGCGAAGGAGGACACCATGTAAGGGTGCATGGCACCAGCCTTTATGCAGTGTCTCTGCAGAGACATCTGCTCCCCCTTCCTGATCAGCTTTGGGACTTAGCTGACACCTGAATTCAGTAACAGTGAAACAATCAAGCTTTGCTTCATGGTTTTGTGTCAATCTTGGCCCAAAGCTGTTTTAAATAACAAATCATAAATAAGCATACGTGTGGAGACAAATAACAAACTGCAGGAATAGGAACTAGAGACGTGCAGCTCAGGAAGGCTTGTTAGAGCTCCAGCTTGTAGCCATGCTGATAAGACAATTTCCAAGAACTTGCCCAGCCCTTAAATTCTAGAAACTCTCTCTTCCCAGTCAATAACCTTTTATGGACTGAATCCTGGTGTCATCCTACAAGCAAACACGGTCCAGGCAAGACCTGCAAGTGATATGGAAGAACTTGTGTTGCTAAGAAAGGGTTCAGATACTTCCTGGTGTAGAAAACCAAAACACACAGTGAAGAGCATATTTGGCAATTCTGGTAGTTTGGGAAAGCACAAGAAAATGTGCTTCACCTTTGTTCTTCTCTGAGTCGCCTTGTTGCCTAAGAGGGGATGGAGGTGGTGTTAGCTGAGCTGCTGGTCTCCCCTTCCTGCGCTGCACAGTGGGCGGCAGCACTGCAAGGCTTGGGATCCCTCCAAGGTCTCTCCTCTTCCCAGGGAGCACTCCATCATCCCTGGGAGCAGGGTCTGCAGCAGGCTGCTCCAACACCAGCTCCCCTACTGTTCCACTCCCTGCTTTTGGTCAGCCTTGAATGTAGACATGAACAGAGGCTCTTTGGAGAGAAGATTTTTCTGTAGCATCCCGCAGCTCTGTTAGCAAAAATGTTCAAAGTGGCTCTAGGGAGAACATCAAAACGGGGCAGATTAGCCTCAGTTGTTTGGCTCCCTCATTTCATGAGGATTTTTAAAAATATCATATGCAGGTGTGGGAGTTGACACAACAGAGCACACACTGTGTTAGAGTCCATCCAGCTTGTGTGTAAACACCACTAGTCCTTTTTTAAAACTCTTAGGAGCTGTTTCATAAACACAAGATTTGATTTCCAAATCATGTGCCATTTCCTTAGCAGACTGGTGGTGGAGGAGCCACCCATGCGGACATGGGCTGCAGCTCTGTGTCCTGCAGACCAGTCCAGGTCCTTGCCAGAGCTGGCAGCAGAGCCAAGCAGAGGCTACCACCTGCTGGACCTTTCTCATTGACTCCCTGCTCTGAACCTCTCCACAATGCCATTTACTGTCGGCACCCACCGCTTTC
>NW_010290888.1:7151-7404 GCF_000700745.2 Antrostomus carolinensis | reverse complement strand
TGCCGTGTGCTGAGCACCATGGCACAAACACCTCTCATGAGCTCTTCATCAACAACAGAGCCACTGGGATGTGAGCAAGCCGTGTAAAGGGTGAGGATGCTTCCTGAGTTTGTTGCTCATTTGTGGTCTGACGTGTGTTTTCCAGACTCTGGGTGTGCTCTCTTCTTTGCCGGCTCTGCAAAACGGGGGCAACTTTCTGAGCTGAGGCAGAATTTTGCTGAATTGGAGAACTTCACATTTCCCCATCAAAACT
>NW_010290888.1:0-7112 GCF_000700745.2 Antrostomus carolinensis | reverse complement strand
AAAAAAAAAAAAAAAGACTCTTCCAACAGTCCCTAAGAAGGGGGGATAAAATTCATGCATACTGGATGGGCACATGCCCAAATTTGTGTGTGATCCTTCACTTCCATGGGGGGTCTGGAGGGTCTTCACGGGAAGCACCCTTGCATGCTTAGGAGTCCTCATGGGAAGTGGTGCTGGAGCGTGAACCCAGCTCTTCTGTGCAATGATGGATCATGGTGCAGGCAGCACTCTCCAGCAGCCAAGTCATCTCCACAGAGCTGCTGCTTTTGTGAGGGTGCAGGAGCTGGTCTGTGTAATCCAGGCAACCCAGGGTCGTGTTTGTCCCACTTGAGGAGCTCAGACAAATAAATCCTGTAGCTCACCCTGACTCCTGCAGCCTTGAGATTAAGGGACTTGGTACCTGCTTTGGATGAGCAAACTTTGGAGATCTTGCAGGGCTGAGCACCCACTGTTGCTGGCATGTCCAGGGGTCTCATGATGCTGCAGCATGTGCGTTTCTTTGGTTTTGCACTGAGCATGCTGAATGCTGTCAGCCTAATTTCCTGATCTAGGCTTTTTTTGATCGACCTGCTCTTCTGAGCTGCCCTGAGCCTCGGCAGGTTGTGCTAACTCACACCTACAACATGTCAGGGCTTGGCTGCCCAGTTAGCCAGGCTCTGGGAAGGTCACTGGAAGGACTCCAGTGGCCTCAAATAGGAGTTGACTCATGCCCCATGAGATCAAAACAAAATGTCTCTGCATATGAAAAAATATTATGGAAACTGTATCATTCATGCACAAAAAGCCGCATTTCAAACTTTATCCTATAAAATACATAATATTGTAAACAGAAAGGAAAATTGCATGAGGCCTGGTGCACATTAAAATTGTTGGCATGTGAAAATGTCCCTTCCCATAAACACAGCTATTTCCTGGGGTCTGGCATACAAGTAGGTGTCCAAAGCTAGAAAACTTGCACCCTTTCTGCACCCCTTCAAAGCACTCAGGACTGTAGTAGCAGTAATTCACAGAATCACAGACTGGTTTGGGTTGGACGGGACCATAAAGATCATCCAGTTCCAATCCCCCTGCCATGAGCAGGGACACCTTCCACTAGACCAGGTTGCTCAAAGCCTCATCCAACCTGGTCTTGAACACTTCCAGGGAGGGGGCATCCACAACTTCTCTGGGCAACCTGTTCCAGTGTCTGACCACCCTCGCAGTGAAGAACTTCTTCCTAATATCTAATCTAAACCTGCCCTCTTTCAGCTTAAACCCATTTCCCCTTGTTCTATCACTACCTGCCCTTATAAAAAGTCCCTCCCCAGCTTTCTTGTAGGTCCCCTTCAGTTACTGGAAGGCTGCTATAAGATCTCCCCTCATTTCTAGGCTCATCCTTTGTCTTGTCAAGAGCAACTCAGAGCACCCCAGAACAACCCATGCTTATGATGAAGTTATCAATATAAGGCAATGTGGTGGAGTGATGGGTACACTTCAGGACCTCGTACCTACAGCAGCAGGTAGGTGCTGGGAGCACCCAGGGGCGGGCTGGAGCACTTGGCTCACTTAGGTCTTTGTGGGTCCATCTGACTGTGGTCCAATCCAGCTCCACTGGACAGGGTTTGCCGGTGGTGCTCAGCAGTGCAGAGTCCCTGTGATTCCCACAGCTGCCATCTACAGCTTGATTGTATTCCAGCAAGAGCCAATTGCCACGGCCCAGGCAGCAGGATTTAACGCATCACCTTGAGGAAAAGAGCAGAGGATGGCTCAGCACGCACAGCAAATGCAACTCTTAGGGAAAAAATGAATGAATGCAGGTAATAACCAGGAATTTTTCATCCAGCCTCTAAAGCCAGCTTCTGATGCTGTCAAGTGTGCAGTGAAAAGTGATGGGTTCTTCTGCATCTCCTCTGGCTCCTCTGAAGTTCTTTGGCACTAGGAGCAGCTGAACACCACCAAGGCTGTTTGCTGCTCAGCAAATGGGAGAAGCTACGGTGAATGCTTCAGCTGCTGACTGCAAGTGGCTCTTTCCTCTGACCATGGAGCCATAGGGCAAACTATAGCTCAGCCTTTCCCTCCATGTCGTGCTTCCTTCCTCAGGCAGGAGCATCAGGAGGTTGGTGTGGACACTGTGGAAGCACCATCTGACTCCTTGTAGACTGGACCTGAAGTACTTTCCATTTATTGCTCTTCTGTGCCTCACTACCACCACCCTGTGACATCTCTGTGACAGAGGGGCCCCACCATGCACCCTCCAGCAGCTGGGCCTGGATGCAAACACATTCAAACTTCAAGCAATGCAGAGAGCCAAGTGAAATAACCCACCTGCACCCTTTGCCCGCTATTGCAATCAAAGTACCCCTTTTTTACCCCCAAACATATGCAGTTCAGGGCAGCCAGTCACACTGTGCAAGCCCATCACTGATTCACATGCCTACCAAGCACAAGAGCTGTGAGACAGTTGATGGGCTCTTGGGTTCTCATGCTCTCCTGCCCCAGTGTTATGAGTTGACTGGGGAATGTGGCTCAGCTAACTGGGCTATACTGGTTCCCTGCTGGAGCCTGTTCCCCTAACTGGTATCAGGAGACATCCAGCTGCAATGACTAAGCTCTTCTTGTATTCCAGAAATCCAAAAAATAAATGTTTCTTGAAAATGAGATAGTGTTTTGTTTCGGGAAATGAGCGAAGCATCAGCCTCGTTGCTTTTGCGCAGGGGGCAAAGCTTCCCGAGGATCCACGGGGCACCAAGCAGTAGCACAAGCATCTGCTTGCCCGCCCTCCCAGCTCGCCTCTCCTCCTTTGATGGGTTTGGAATGAGCTCTGGAGGTCCAACTGCAGAGAGTAATGATGTGTGAAAGCTCACTTTCATTTTTCACTCTACTTTTTTGGAAGGTGGAACATTTTACAGTTGACAGGACCATGCTAAAGCCATATGAGGCAAGCAACTATTTTTAACCAGACAGAGACTATCTGAGAGTTTATTGCTGAATCATTTTAAACAAGGAAGAAATCATGGCATCCAAAAGTGATTGCTGAGGGAGATGGGGGTGGAAAGGTTTTTATCATGCACTTGTTCCAATAACTGTTCAACTACTTCAAGACTATGATGATGACTATCTGAAAGTGACTGTGGGGTCACTTCAAGTAGTGGCTGCATTTTACAAAATGCTTCTGCTTTGAGAGAGAGGCAGGTGCTCAGGTTAGAGCAGCTTGAGAGGCTGCTTGTGCTCAATAACCCCCTTAGCACCTTGCACCGTGCCCTGAACCTTAGCAAATGTGTGAAGGCACTCGAGCTTCTCAGCACTGCCCTTCCCTGAGCCCCCAGCACCCTGTGTTAGCTGGGTGTAATACACTGAACACTTGTGGGACCACAGCCTGGGGTGAGAGGAGAAGGGGTGGCCTCAGCCCTGTCTTGGGTATTCTTCCACAGCAAAAAGCACCATTTCTCCCTCCTCTGGCCACGTCAGCGCAGAGGTGGCACTTCAAATAACGCCAGTTTGCCAAGTGAAAGCAGCTCTGTGGATAAACTGAGGAATTTTCTTCCCGTTTCCTTTGTCTGATGTATCTCAGACTGGCAGCAACACCCCTTCTCGTTGCAGGACTGGCCACTATGGACTACAGCAGCTCCATGCCCGAGGAAAAGGAGAGCTAGAAAGTAAGACTGAGGTACAACTGCCCAACAGGCCATGACCCAAACCGTGTTACAGGTCCATCAGCACTACCGTGTGAATTAACGTGTAGCCTATTCATACTCGCTCAGAGCGCAAGGGGAGTAAATGTGTGCATTGTGTTTACCTTTGTTCTGAAGTTTGTGGCTCCACTGCATGTGCAACGGAGTATTTGGCCTCAGAGCTGAGCTGAGAATCCATGTAGAAACATGGCACTGCTCAGGCACACCATGGTGCCAGACCAAGGGCCAGGAGGAACGTTTCTGCATTCAACTCTGCTGTAGTCTGCAAGGCTTTGTGGTCTGCAATGTTTTCCCATTTTGCAAGGGGAAATAAAAACCCCCTTCCCTGACCTAGTTTGGTACTTAGTCACTGGCCTGTCTTCTCAGTATCATTGAAACCATGGTGGGACACATGTCCTCAGCCCCATTTAGACTAGTCTTTTGGCTCTGATGTCCCAAAAGCTGCTGCTCATGAGTTCCTCTGCATTAAGAACAAAAGTCAAACCCTGCCCTCGGTTTGCACTGCAGCGTGATTGGGGCAGAGTGTGGAGATGACACCAAGGCATCATGGAGAGGTCCCGTGTCTGCTTGTCACACAACAAAACATAGTGTCTGGCTTTTGGGGAGATGGGAAAGTTCAAATGAACTCTTTATCTACCAATCCATCAATATCATCTACAGGAGGAATAAGTGCATACCAAGAGCAGTTTTAGCTGCCAACTTGGTGGCAGCCCCGAATGAGGAGCCATGGCCATGGTAAGTAGGTTGCAGCTCTCTCCAGTGTCTCTGCTGCACTGCATTTGTCTTTGCAAACATCCTAAATGTGAGCTATAAGACCAGGTGGACTTCCTGGCTGCAAGGACCCACAAGCTAATTTAGCCAAAAAGCCTGGATACATCCCCTTTAAAAAGTCACCAGGGTCGGTGTCTGCAGCATGGGGAACAGGGCTCAGAATAAATGATCCTTGAACTCAGTGTTTTTAAGAGCAATTTCGAAGCGAGAGGAACGCAGCAGGGCCTGCTGTGACCTCCACCAACCTCTGCACAGAACCCAGAGCGCTGCAAAGCCCCGGCTCTGTGTTGGGCAGCTGTCACTGTAGCTGTCACCTCGTGGTTTTGCTCTTACTGTGCAATGAAAAGAAGAAAGAAGCAGGGTTTGCTTCGCTACCTGTGATGTTAAATGCAGTGCAAGCTGCCGAGATCATACCTGTGGTCTGTTGGGCCTTGGAAAGAGGAGAGTTGCGTCTCCCATAGGACTCAGCTCCTATGTGGGATCTCCTTCCCTGAAGAAGCCGAGAGCTGCCCTTCCAGATCCTCATTCCTTTTCCCCCTGGTTATTTATGATCTTGCCCATCCTTTCTGGGTACCACTGCGGAGAAGGGACGGCTCCCTTCCCATCACCAGCCCACCCACCTGGGACACACCACAGCCCCCTGCAAACCTGACCTGGGCCTGTGGCTTGAGGAGATGTGAGATTCAGCTGATGCCACTGATGGGCATCCAGCGTGCTCAGGCTCAAAGGCCATGCGTGGCTTATCCTGTCCCTTTGCCTGTGACATTGAGAAATGGGACCTGACACGTGTGTTTTTCCAGAACACAACCTCTTCAGATCAAATTAATTCTGTGATTTCCATCTGCTTCCTCCTCTGCATAAATAATGAAGACTTCCTGAAGCTAACGGCCAAGCTCGCTCAAAGCTGGGCCATTAAAATTAATCTTTTGTTCTTGGGTACTTTCTGTAGCCTGATGACTCTGGGTGCTACTTCTCCCTTCTCACCCGCAGACATGTAGGTCCCAAAGCTGCAGACCAAGAGGCATTTTAGAGGGGTGGGGGAAAGAGGAGGGCAGGACAGGGTGTGGAGTGACTTGTCTTTGGGTTTGAGCCCATCTGGAGATTCATACTGAAAGGTCTTTGCTGAGAACCTCCCTGCTGAGCTGCTACCCATGCGTGGGGTGAGGGCAGCGCTGTGGGTCCAGCCTGGCATCCACCACAAACAGCCTCGAATGAACCCACGTCTACACCCCACTTCCCCAGTCCAAGGGTGACGTTGGCCGTCAACCAGGCGCTTCTGAGGACATGGTCACTGAGGGCTGTGTTTAAAAACACCAGAAGAACTCTCCTTCCCAATTTGAGGGAGCGCTTGCTGAATAGGATGTTTGTATTTGAGCCCTAGCGACACTGTGTCCTATAGGTCCTCTTTGCATTAAGAGGAACTGAAATTTTGGTGGGAACATCTTGTATTGTTTATGCATTTCCCCTCTCCCACTTATCAGGGGTTGCATCGTGTTGTTTATATTAAAGTATAAAATACAGATGAAGCTGTGAAGCATGAAGAATAAATGCTGCTCATCAGTAGATACCCCAGAAGCACATCCCATTAATAAACTGGATTGGGTGAATAAAATGCCTTTTACACCCTGATAAAGACATTTTTGGTCACTGCTTTTTTAGCAAAATATAGGGTTGGGTCTGAGCCAGGATGTTTGTATTTTTGTGTGGATCTATATTTGCATTTTCTTGTGTCTAGTTCTATAACCTGACTGCATTGCTAGTATGAGTAGTGCTGGCACCACCAAATTTTCATAGCTTATAAAATACACGGAGCAAAAGTCTAGAGAACATACCCTGCATCTCTCTGCCTCCCACAGTGTAACCACCAGTACTTATCTCAGAGACCTCCAAGTCCTTTGTGAAGTGTATTCTTTCTTTTTTAAAAAATACTCATCACACCCTTATCCAGCTTTCTGTTTGAGGAAGATGTAGTGTCCTGGCACTGAGTTGCAGCTTTCTTGGCTTGTGTTGCTCACCAGGTGGATCTATTCTGGTGGGATTTGTAAGTGTGGTGTGGATTTAAAATTAATTAGTTAAAAATTTACAAACCTGAGCCTGCAGTCTTCATGCTTACTTCAGTATCACCCCTCAGGGACAGGCCTTGTTGATGCTTTTGGTAAGATTAGGTCTCTCACTGTCTCCCACAGTGTTCTCCTAGAGAAGCTGGCAGCTCAAGGCTTAGACAGGTGCACTCTTTGCTGGGTAAAAAACTGGCTGGATGGCCAAGCCCAAAGAATGGTGGTAAATGGAGTTAAATCCAGTTGGAGGCCAGTCACAAATGGTGTTCCCCAGGGCTCAGTGTTGGGTCCAGCTCCGTTTAACATCTTTATAAATGATCTGGACGAGGGTATTGAGTGAACCCTCAGTAAATTCACAGATGACACTAAGCTGGGTGGGAGTGTTGATCTGCTGGAGGGTAGGAAGGCTCTGCAGAGGGACCTGGACAGGTTGGATCAATGGGTGGCAACCAACTGTATGGGGTTCAACAGGGCCAAGTGCTGGGTCCTGCACTTGGGTCACAACAACCCCATGCAGTGCTACAGGCTTGGGAAGGAGTGGCTGGAGAGCTGCCAGGTGGAAAAGGACTACGGGGTGCTGGTTGACTGAACATGAGCCAGCAGTGTGTCCAGG
>NW_010290887.1:0-19774 GCF_000700745.2 Antrostomus carolinensis | reverse complement strand
GGTGAAGCACAGCATTAATGGTAAAGCACGTTGACGTAAAGGAAGGAGCTGTTGGAGCCCTGGCTCTTCTTGTGAATTGATTTGTTTGGATCACAGAAAACAGCAACCCAACCCCTCATCTTTGCCCCCTGCTTCATATAAGACTCCAAATTATATGCAGGATTTCTGATTATGATTTACATATACCTTGACAATTACGTGATGCTCATTTGCAGTATTAGCTAAGTACCCAAAACCCTTAATTTGGGGAAGTTTCTGGCTTTGTCAACAGTTTTATGTGTAATGGTGTTTTCGTGTCTCACAATTCCCTTTCTCATGGTAAAACCAGCTTTGGTTGGTTATCACAGACTGAATTAACACTATCAGAGACTGGGATTGGTTTGATATCGTTGAGGGGGAACTCACTTGGGTGTCAGGAGGTGAAAACCTTTACGCAAACTCCTACGGAACGCGACAGTTGGGTCTTGTAGGGCTTTGCCTGGAGGCACTTTGTGAACTTCAGCTCCATGTATTTCAGAAAATCTGAGGTAAAATCTCTGTAACCGGCGTGCTTTTGATCTTCCATGGGTAAGGCCAGATCTTGAGCCACATTCTTCAGCATATCTCTAATTCTAATTCTAATTCTAATTCTAATTCTAATTCTAATTCTAATTCTAATTCTAATTCTAATTCTAATAATAATAATAATAATAATAATAATAATAATAATAATAATAATTCTCACTTGCATCAACCAGGGGAATATATTTCAACCTAGCTGGTGGTCTTTTGCATGCAGAGTTTGTGCTGCTTCAGATGTGCCCGTTGTTAATCAACATTGCGAGACACATGAAAAGATACATGCGAAATAATTGTGGCACAGGCCTATGTCATCATTTTTATCTAAACAGTCTAAGGTTTTGGGGTTTAGCTTGTTTTGTTGGGTTTTTTTTGTTTGGTTAGAGGTTTTTGTTTTGTTTTGTTTTGTGGGTTTTTTATGTTTTTTGTGGTTTTGGTTTTTTTTTTTGTTAGGGAAATGGTTTTCTAGAAATAACAGGCAGTTTTAAACTCCGTAATTTTTGGGTATCCAGGCTGAAGCAACTGATTTCCAGAAATCAGATATCAACACTTGAAATTAAGTCCCTTTAAGGTAAGTAGATACAAACTAGATTTTTTTTTTTTTATTATTTTTTTTTTGGTGGGGGAATGCTGAGGAAATGGCAAGGAACATTTCACCTTAAACTCACATTATATGACTTTTTTGAGCTGTAAAGATGTTAGTTGTTTTAGACGGATTGTGAAAAAAAAAGAAGAGAAATGTAGAGTCGGTGTATTCAATTTCTCTCCAACTTTTAAAAAATTAAGCTGCTTTTAGTATTTTAAAAAGTGACCATTTGACCATTTTATGTTTTTGTCTTAAAATCTGTTTGTGTTTTTGAAAAACTTTCATTAACACAGATCTTCAGTGAGTTTTCTCTGCAGATGAGTGTTAATCTGCCTTTGCAATGAATCAAACATTCTTTGATGTTCAAATTTAGTGACTCCCAGCTCCTTCTTAACTGTTGGGCTTCTTTTTTTCAGTCCAGCTTTTCTCTTATCTCCAACCTTCTTTTCAAGGTCTGTTCATCCTCTAAAGTCTAGATGACCCCATTGCCTATCCTTGCCTTTGTCTTTCCTGCTGTAATCTTTCCCCATGGACTTTACTGTCCAACTGCATCTGTTGAGATTGCAGATATGGTGGATACCACTTCCAAGATTCAAAGAAGTGAGAGATGAGGCAAGAGTTTCTCAGAAGAAATGCTGATGAACTTGCCACATAGCCTTGAGATAAGACTGATTTCAAGGGGTGGGGAAGGAGGGAGATGAAGACTATCCTAAAGACCAGCAAGGAGGCTGATAAAAGCATCTTCCTCATCTGATAATGACTAAGAGAGAGAAGGCTGCAGTTGGAAGTAGAGTGATTGCAGAGAGCTATATGGGCCTAAATGAGAGGAGAAAAGGGTTTTCTGGCCTAAATGACATTAAACTGCCATCGACTCAGGTAGGAATGAGAAAACAAGCAGTGCAAGGGAGCTCTTGGGTTGTTTCATTTTATCCTTTGGGTTACTTATGATATTAAAAGCTCATCCAAGCTCCGAATAGGGGAAGTATTGAGACAAAAACCATCTCAAGTTGGAACCATGTAGACTTCGTGACCTCTTTTTTTTTGCAGCTGCAGAAAATCCATGCAGTGCTAAAGTCAGCGGTCGCAATTAGTTCGGAGGAGCAGATAGACTGAATTCCTCCTCTCTTTCTTTCCCTTTGATTCAGCAGCTGGCAAAGGGAGAGCCCGGCACACTGTGACCTGTTTTTTTTGCACTGTCCTTCAGGAACTTGATAGCCATCCAAAAAAACATTCCTCAGATCACAGGCTGTTGACACAGTACCTCAATATGAACCGTGAGCAGGCTGGATTTGTTCTATATTTACTGCCAATGGCAGCCGCTGGGAACGGGGCCGTGCTGGAACTGTTTCTAGCACGCTCAAAGCTTGTAAGCCCCAGAAAATGAATGTTACACAACAAATTGGGTCCGAGGTAACTGGGTTTAGGCTATCACCAGGTGATGCCCCTTGAGCTGACCCGCTGAATATTAGCCATGATGTTGTGGATTTCAACTCTCCTGCCAATGGGTGAGCAATGCTGGCAGACAACTGATTTTTTTTGTATTTTTTTTTTTTTGTATGGGCTTGTTTTTTTGCCAGTTTAATTCCCTGAGCTGCCTTACTGTAAGGCCAGCTGAGCACCAATGCCAGTGTGAGGGAAAATAGCAAGTCAGATGCTTCAGTGCAAAACAGGACGAGACTCGTCACTGGTTTACTATCCCCATAGAAATAGTGAGGAGCAGGAAAGGTGCAAACAAGAGAAACCTGGTACACAGAGGTTGAGAGGAAAGTTTATTTAAATGTCTTTCAGCAGCATCCACAGAATGTCCCTTTTATGAAGAAAGGATGTAATTAGATTGAATGTTTTTATTCTTTAAAAAGGACATATTTCAGACCTCTGAAAATAAAAAAAAAGCTAACAATTGCTGATTTTTTTGTTGTTGTTGATGCTGTTTTTCTCTTCTCTTTATAATATCCAATAGTCTGTGTTAACATTCTGCTTACCTAAGAAGCTAAAATCCCCAGAAGTAAGCATTTGGAAATGGGCTCAAATTCAAATGGTGTGTAAGTTTGCATGTGCACACAAGCTATATAGCTGTACATTCATATGTGCAATTTTCTTATCATTATCTTCATCAGTGAACTCTATGTACAGAAGATAGAGGGGTGGTTTCTCTTCTTCTCTGACTTCCTTTCGGTTAGCTAAAAAAAAATAAATAAAAAATATCTGACTCATGATGAAACATATGGGTTTACCATGGTTTTAACTTCCAGCCTCAGTTTCCAAACCAAACTAGGCTAAAACAAAGGGAGGCAGAACAATAGCCTGAACGTGAACAGAGCCTTCAGTCGTGTGTTATGTACCACTGGAAGGGAGCAGGGAATAAGTCTTATTAAAATTTTCCAGTGCATATCAAGTGGAAAATAGAGCCCAGAAAAAAAAAAAAAAGAAAAAAAGAAAAAAAAGAAAAAAGAAAAAAGAAAAAAGAAAAAAGAAAAAAGAAAAAAGAAAAAAGAAAAAAGAAAAAAGAAAAAAGAAAAAAGAAAAAAGAAAAAAGAAAAAAGAAAAAAGAAAAAAGAAAAAAGAAAAAAGAAAAAAGAAAAAAGAAAAAAGAAAAAAGAAAAAAGAAAAAAGAAAAAAGAAAAAAGAAAAAAGAAAAAAGAAAAAAGAAAAAAGAAAAAAGAAAAAAGAAAAAAGAAAAAAGAAAAAAGAAAAAAGAAAAAAGAAAAAAGAAAAAAGAAAAAAGAAAAAAGAAAAAAGAAAAAAGAAAAAAGAAAAAAGAAAAAAGAAATAAAGGAAAAAAGAAAAAAAGAAAAAGACCAAAACCCATTCAAATCAAGATTTTTGAAAGTAATTCAACTGGTTTTTTTCTCTTTTCTGCAGTAAGCAAACTTTATTATTGTTCCAATGCTGGGACTTCAGACTGTTTCCAACCAATAATCGCAATTGCTTTAGAAACCTTGAGGGTTCACGTTCTAGCTCTTCAGAACCTGGACATGAAAAGCTAATTCTTTATCTTTCTATCTATCTATCTATCTATCTATTGATCTATTTTTTAATTTATTTTTAAGACATTGTTTCAATTTTAAGTCTGTGGAGTCACTCTTGAATTTAAAGGCAGCAATTTTGCTGTCGCCTATTTGCTGGCATGGGAAGGGAGTGTTCAGAGAGAGTCAATCCTCCTCTCACAGGGTAAATGAGCTGAGGATATTACAGAGGTGCTGCGCTGCATTGTTGTGGTTACATCTCTCTACCATATGAAGCCCATCACCCACTTTCACTGTAATAGTTTAAGACTGTATAAAAAAAACCCAAACTAACCCCACTACCTCTGAAGAAACAGGAATGTTTTGCAGAAATACCAACTTATCTTGTGCAAATCCCCTCTGAGCAGAAGTTCTGAGCAGCGCTGGTGGGTCAGCTTTTTGAGGTCAGCAGTAGCTTGCATAAAGCAAAACTCATAAACAAGCCGGTGAGTCAAACTCATTTCCTTGACTAACAGGAATAGGATTTCATAAACAGAGCAATCACTTTGTGCTTTCCAAACCGACTGTGAGCCGTGTTCGCCAGTTTACGTATCACAGAAACAAGGAGGGGAGGCAGCTGTTCCCAGCAGCTTTTTTGGAAAGACCATGAGAAAAGAGGCGCTTTCAGAAAACATGATAGAGGTTATACTCTGGGTAAGAGGGAAGGCCTTTCAGTAGGACTTGTATTACTTGATAATACTGCCTTATTTCTGACCCGATCTGTGTTGAACTAGTACATTCTCTTTCTTGTTTACTCTATGTGTTATGCAGGAGTGGCTTTATGCTCTTTCTTAATGTATTATTTGTGTAATTAAATTCTGTTTAAAAAAAACCCCAAAACAGTCAGTGGGTAAAACCAATCTAATTCAGATCCCAATCTCATAAAATTCTCTGTCTTTCTAGTGAGACAGCAAGGACCTTTAAATCTTTACTTCAGTGGACATTCGGGTAGATCAGATTTGTAGAGGGGGGTCCGACCTCACTAATGCAAGACTTTTATATTTTAAATTCAGAGCATTGTTTTGCTCTCTCTCTCTCTTTTTTTTTTTTTTGTTTTTAACCAGCTGTGTAGAAATGTTATGTTTCAGTTGATCAAACAGAAAATTTATTCTGTATTCAGTTACAACTTTACTCCAAAGGATATATTTTACAATATTTTAGGTCACAAAAAGCTGACAATCTCTTCAGTCCTATTCATAGATATTCTCTCCTTGGTCCTCAGTGCAGCTGCAGACCAACTGCACACCATGAATACACTTCCACGGCTGTTTCATGCCTGCAGTCATGTACAAGGCTTGGGTGTGGGTCAGGGAATGCAAATAACATACTGAAGCCCAAAGTCTGGTCCACAGTTGCCTATTGTGGATGATGGATGCAGCTTTCACACACCCTCCTTCAGCTCTCAGGCTGGGGCAGGGTCTGCAAAAAAGCTCCTCCATTGTTCTGCAGCCATGAGAGCATCCCTGTTGTTTGTCATCAGTGATCCCATCTTAAATCTTTCATGGTGTTGACACTGGAAAAGGTATTGAAACATCACAATGTCCTACTTATCCTTTTTGAACAGGGGTTGGTAAATAAACCATAAACCATGAAGGAGGGAGAGGTCTCCTTGTCTCCATGACTTACCTTCCTCTTGTTTCTCAAAAAGATTTAGTTTTGCTGGAAAGGCAGGACCCCATGAAGGTGCTTTGGCTTTTGGGGAGGTTTCAGCTTTGCATTCCCCCTTTTCCTGTTGCCGTGGCTCCCACTCTTGCCACTACCCTGCTTTGTGCAGGCAAAGGGAGGAGATGAGGAGAGGTCTTGCTGCTGATTCCTCTCCATCTCCACCACTGGAGCAGAGTGATGATGGGGTTCCTCCTCCTCCTTTTCAGTGAGCTGGTGGCAGGTGTTGATGGAGCAGGTCTTGAATCAACACAGTACAGTGAAATCTGTCCATCACCCATCCTAAATGCCTATCACACCACTCTGCTGTCCCACTCTCCAGGCAGTGTTCATGCTGTCAAGGCTTTGCAGCATGCTCTGGCCTTTAGAAATTAGAGTGGTTGGGTTGACACTAGTTTTGTTCAGAGTAATTAAACACCATCAGTCTGCAACATTGTCAGTGGGGAGTAGAAAGATTTCTTCTTCCTACTAAATTATGTGATTTAGTAGAAATAAATACAAATAATATAAATCTTCTGATTTGTATTATAATTTACCACAATGTGTACCAAATGGAAGCTAACTAGTTTTTTTAAAAGTATGCTGTATCATTTTGTCAGAATCCTGTGCGATAAAGTCTAAATTATACTCACTGAAGGGCTAAATGCTATTACTTCAACAGGATTAACTCACTGTATATAACAAGGTCTTCTTGTGTTCCTCTGTTTTTCCCTCTCCCAGCCTCCCTGTGTGACACTTGCTACTTGCCCTTATTTCCAGAGACAAATCTTGCATTTCTTGCCACAAGTTTAATCCACATTTTTTTCACTAGTTTAATGGCAAAGCTCTCTCAATGTACTTCCTCTCCATGACTCCAGGACTTTTTTATTTTTCTGTACTTGTTTGTGCCTTTTTGCCTGTTCCCTTGTGCCTTTATGCCTCTCATTGCCCTTTACCACTCTCACTCCTTCAGGATGTGAGTGCTTTCAGAACTCTATTAGAAAGTTGACAGAGATTAAATGGAACAACTTCCTTGGAAAAAAAGTCAAATATTGCTAGAGTCTGAAGTTTTGATGATCGCATTCTGGTAGACTCATGTCTCCACCCTACTACACTCCTGCTTTTCCCAATAACAGCAGTAGAGTTTTGCCCTTTTATTTTCCCTGAAACTTCAGAACTGATTGAGCACATGTGACGTTTGTAAGCCGTTGTGTAACATCCAGATGGAGCAATATCTTCAAGTTGAGTACAAGACCTTGCAAGCTCAGTCAACAATACCAAGACGTTGACCTGTATAAGATAATTTTGTCAGTTAGGGGTAGATCCTGAAGACCTGGCAGCACCTTCACCCTTGGGGTTCAAGGGTCTGAGCAGGATAGCACAGAGGGTCCATGGAGAGAACGAGCTATCTGTAGACACAAAGCTTTGAACAAGTGAAAAAACAAGCACAAAACCCCCAGACTGTGAAATTTTGGAAATCAGATGACTTTTGACCAATTGTTTGGTTTTTAGTCATGCCCGGGTCTAAGTGAACGCAAACTGTGGGAGTGAAAGTTAACAAGAAAAATGGGAATGGCTGGTAAACTGCTATGAAAACTCACACAGTACTTTGTTATATTGCAATTATTTCAACTAGAAAATATAATGTCTGCAACTCTTTTGGAAATATGTTTGGCAGAGAAACTTGGAATGCAAAAAAATAATGAAGTTAATATTCCTTTCGACATAGAGTTATGCTGGTGTTGTAGATAAAACCTTATTATACCTAATATCTGTAACTCCATGTTATCATCTAGGATAAATCTGAGAAATATTTAGGCTCCTCTGTGGAAGTAGAGAGCTAAAAAAATCATGCACCACTACTGAGAACAGACACACAGCAAGATAAAAGTTTAACCTTACAGCCCAAGAGCATCAGGTAGTAAATGCAAGGACTGGAGCAATAACTGTCAGAGCTATGAGAGGGAGAAACATTAGAAACTGCTGCTGACAAGCAAGTGGCAAATGAATCTCAGAAAGAACATGAGAAACTCTGATTAGAAACTCTGATAGAAAAAACTTAAAAAGCAATTTAAGTGAAGTACTGGTTGTATTGGGTTTGTGTGGCAAGGTTTTGGTAGCAGGGAGCTACAGGGGTGGCTTCTGTGAGAAGCTGCCAGAAACTTCCTCTGTGTCTGATAAAGCCAATGCCAGATGGCTCCAAGGTGGACCCACCACTGGCCAAGGCCAAGCCCAACAGTAATGATGATAACACATCTGTGATATTGTATTTAAAAAGGGGGAAAAAACCCTCAGCAGCACCAGCAGTGGAGTGAGAAGATATGAGAGAAACAACTCCACAGACACCAAGGTCAGTGAAGTAGGAGGGGGAGGAGGTGCCACAGAAGCCAAAGCAGAGATTCCCCTGTAACTTGTGGTGAAGCCCAAGGTAAGACAGGCTGTCCCCCTGAAGCCCATGGAGGTCCATGGTGGAGAAGATGACCATCTGTAACCCATGCAGGACGCCACGCTGGAGCAGGTGGATACCTGAAGGAGGTTGTGACTCCATGGGAAGCCCATGCTGGAGCAGGTTTTCTGGCAGGACTTGTGACCCCGTGGGGGGACCCACTCTGGAGCAGTCCCTTCCTGAAGGACTGCACACCATGGAATGGACCCATGCTAAAGCAGTTAATGAAGAACTGTCAGTCATGGGAAGGACTCACTTTGGAGAAGTTCATGGAGGACTGTCTCCTGTGAGAGGGACCCCACGCTGGTGTGGGGAAAGGAGTCCTCCCCCTGAGGAGGAAGGATGGACAGGAACCACATGTGATGAACTGACCTCAACCCCCATTCCCCATCCCCCTGTGCCGCTGAGGGGAGGAGCTAGTGAAAATCAGGAGTGAAGTTAAACCTGGGGAGAAGGGAGGGGTGGGGGGAAGGTGTTCTAACATTTGGTTTCATTTCTCATTACCCTTCTCTGATTTGATTGGCCATTAATTAAATTAATTCCCCTCAAGCTGAGTCTGTTTTGCCCGTGACAGTAACTGGTGAGTGATCTTTCTCTGTCCTTATCACGACCCACAAACCTTTTGTTACCTTTTTCTCCCCCGTGTCCAGCTGAGGAGGGGGAGCAATAGAGTGAGCTTTGGTGGGCACCTGGCATCCAGCCAGGATCAACCCACTACACTGGCTTAGCTTAACATGATCAGGTAGAAATGAATGACAGATACTAGTTTATATTAAAGTTAATATATAGATTATTCCTACATATTCCTTGAGCAGGAATTTGTAATAGTGATAGGAGTGTAGCAGGAAGAAATTCCTGCTAAAGGATTCCTCCTACAGTAGATACTGAACTCTATTTCAGGCAATCCAGTATTCACATTTACATTTTCACATTTACATTAGGCTCTCCACATCTGTTTCATATTAAATTTATGTCAACAGTAATTGAAAGCTGTTACCATCTGGGTTTTGGGTGGGCTACATGGAATGAGTTATCATGAAACAAGTAACTTCTAGTATGAAATAAATATCATTCTAAGTCTTCTAGTGACTTGTGGGAACTGAAGGGAGAAGCCAAAGAGCCCTGGCTTGTACAGAGCTTGAAATGAGGGAACCAACTTTTACTGGGAGTAAGAAAAAAATGTAATCTTCAGTCTGCAGAATGATGGGCTAAAGTATAGAACCTTCTATATGGTGATATTTAGTTATTTCATAGAAACTTTGAATAAGCATCCACATGTCCATATATCTTATACTCCACAAAACTCTGTAATCAGTTTTCTTTTTTTATTTTTTTTTCTCTATCCAGTGCAAAATCTACTTCAACCTCGATAATTCTACATTTGTAAGCAAGAAACTGTTAAACAAATAAAAGAGCTAGAACAGATGTTAACTTCTTCACTCTGGGGAAGACAGATGTAAAATTGCTGTAGGAGACCAGATTCAGTAATTGGACTGCCTAACAAATTAGACACCTAGTGTGTGCTTTGATATGTGCTAGTTCTTTTTCTTGACAAAATTGCTTGTTTATCATTGAATTCTCCATATTGCAAACCAAAGGTAGTTCTTGTGGTATTCATGGGTTCTATTCAGAAAAAAAACAACAACAAAAGAAACCAAAACAACCCCAAACCGTGATGTGAATCTTGGTGTAAAAAATTAGTGTTAAAGCCTTTAGCTTGGATGTCACACCAATATATACATCAGACAGATCAAGAGCTTACTTGCATAACACAGTCCTGCTTTTGGAGAAATTAATGGGACTTTGGCTACCAGCAATACTAAAGATCTGTTACAGACAACAAGAACAGCTGCCAAAGGCAAGAGTTTCAGTATATATGAGAAAAAATAGCCATATAGCTCTTTGATATTGATTTAAGAGAATGGGATTTGATTTGGGACCTCCGGTGCTCCCTTCCAATTGATAGTATTCAATGTTTCAGTGATTGTTTACAGTTCATTACTGGAGAGCTTCCTTGAAGTACCTATTGTATTAGTGATTCCCTCTAAACTGAGTAAATCCAGTTTATATTTGAGCCTTGGTATCTATTTAATTTTCTGAAAAAAATAGTAGGTTTAGGACTAGGGAAAAATTAATTACATGGGTGGTGGGAAAACTATCTGCTCCACATATTTTTCTTCAGTTCCTTGGTGGAACTGATAGTTACAGAGTTGCTTCAGTTTCCTTAGGTTCAAATCTGTCTGTATCTTCATGCCACTCTGTGAAAAAATTGCATGTTTTTGAGAGTCTGTCCCTTCTGTAGACATCAATAAAGACACCAGGACATTTGATGAGATAGCTGGCAAAAATATCAAACTTTTAGGAAATAAAACAGAACATTCAACAACCATACCAGTGTTAATTAATCACCAAAAATATCCACACCTGTTTCATTCTTGAAGAGCCACCGTCTTCTGGAAGGCAGAGCTGTGGTGATGGTTCATGTCACAACTTCATGACTTCATTAGAGTATTTTGGCCTAAGAACCAACATCTGTGGCTGTAGCTCATTTTTATTTTATGGGAGCTCAGAATTTCTTCTTTGGATGTCCAGAAATGTGGTCATTCTCCCTTAGCAGCAACCACTGGAGCTGTGGGTGTTCATTTGTCCAGGTTCTGTAACTGTGATGTATGTCGTGTTCTTCAAACACAGCCATCCTCTCTTCAGTCTCAGCATTGAGGTGAGAACTTTCCTTCACCTGTGAATGCTGTACAATCGCTCACTACTTGGTCATGGGTCCATTGTGCTTCTCCAGCTATTTCAGCTTCCAAATGAATTATGGAAAGATGGTAAATAGGAGAAACCTGCTGGGAAAACAGGATGAAAGTATGATTAATGTCACGCTGTTAGATGGCTAACGTCCCATCCTTCTTTGTGTAAGTGCACAGATTGAGAGCTAGAGGAAGACAATAGCTGCTTCCTTGGCTGTAAGTGCCCCTTTCTTTACTCTTGCCCCAGTTCTTGTTGGATTTATCATCCCCACTAAGACAGGGGAGGAATGAGTTTAGACTCAGTGGACTTTTGTTCTTCTGTTGGTTAGAAATGATAGTACTGGTTGTTTGAAAGTTGGAGTTAATATCTCTACCAGGGATAAACACAGGATGAAAGCAAATAGAGAGCAGCTGGCAGAGACTCAACAGACTCCTCCACCCTATCCCTTCAGAGAATATTTTCTTAGGCTTTGTAACTCGGTTCTCAGTAACGTTAAGTTCCATTTAAGATGGATGTAGAAATACGTAGTATATATTTTTTGAAGTCAAAGCAAACACTGAAGAACAAATTGTGAAATTTCGTTTGGCAGAGGGAGGTTGTATCATTGGCTTTTCTCTCAGCCTCGGGAGGTTTCATAACATCTGAAGACATCATCATGAGTGTGAGAAAGTTGACATTTAAGAAAGAGTCTAAGAATGGGAAAAATTATTAACCAGTAAATGACAAGGAAGAGGAGGGATTGCACCAGTGATCACAGGCTGCTTAAGGAAGTAATGATCGTGCACCAGCTGAAGTATGTGTTTTTATGTGCTATAAAAAGACATATCCCCTATATGCTCCCCATATGCTCCTCTGTGTTGGAGACCCCCATATGCTCCCACATTTCAAGACTTCAGGAGCTTATGCTGCCTGGGATCTTACTTGGAGGGTGACCCTCAACCAGAAGAGGGAAGATACAGATGACTTAGTGTGTGAAATGGGCATTGTTTTCCTCCTGAGTACAACATAAGCATTTACCACATTGAATTCCACCTGCCATTTTGTTGCTCAATGATGTAATATCAAGAGATCCTCTGGCAGGACTTTATAGTTGGCTTCCTTTTGACTCTCCCAAATAGTTTTGTGTTGTCAGAGGCTGCTATTATCACTGATTCTTTTATCTAAATTGCTTATGAATATGTTGAACTAAACAGATCTTGCTGATACTTTTCTCCTATCATGAAAAATTACTTTATTCTCTAGGTGTAAATCTAATTTGACAATGTTTCTGGTATAAAATTGACTATTGACATAGAACACCCTTTTCTTTTTCTTTTCTTTTTTTTTTTTTTAAAGTAAGTATGTGTATATGTTTATATGTGTATGTATATGTGTGTATAGGTGTGTGTCTCTACTTTAAAGAGAAGTATCTAATTTTCTTGATTGGCAGTTTTATATTATATTGCTGCATGAAAGAAAGAGCAGCAACGACTTTATTATAAAGTCTATAGGTCCTGAAAATGATCTGCTAATGCTGCTAACATATAAAAATAAAAACAATATAGCTTCATTTGGCTGTGAAAATGTACACTTCTGGGTTACCAGTACTGTAATGTGAAGCTTGTTTACTGTAGTTTGTGTGATGTTTGGCAGAGGGGTGGTATCCTTTTGCCAATATTTTGTCTTTTATTTTCTTTTAAAAATTCACACATTTTGTGAATTAGGTTTGAAACAGACTTGACTGAACCCAGGAACCAGCAGATCTTCACGTCATGAGACTGTGATATGTTTTGAAAAGCCTGCCTAATGGAGGTTGAATGCCCCAAAAAAGTTGCTTAATTTTATCTGTAACAAAAATTCAAGGGGAAAAAATATTGAATAGAATATTAATGTGACTTACTTGAGCACCTACTATCCTTCTATGCAGACATGCAGCTTTCCTGTGTTTTTTTTTTCCTTTTTTTTTTTTTTTTTACCAGTATAAATTTTATTTGGGATAAGGAAAGCAAAATCAAGAAAACTGGCCTCTACTCTATGACTTCCAGTTGTAAATATCAAACAAAAAATAAGGCATCCCTGCATACCTCAAACCCTCAGCAGACGTGTTAAAATTTGATAGTCTCAGACTCGTGTGTCCTTCCTTGGTTTTCAGAACTAATTTTCTATTAATGAGATTAAAGGATCAAGTCAAGACAGTTCTTGTAAAATGTGGTGCTTAGATTGACAGTACACTTGAAATGATTAGAGTTTCACTAAAGTTCCAGTACTTTTATGTTTCATACAAATGTGTTCAACTGTGCATTCTTAGTGAAAAGTGAACTGAATAACTGAAAGATATCAGAAATTTTCTACATGAGCAACTCATTTAGCCAACACATTTCTCTGTTTCTAAAGCATACCCTTTACCAAGTATTCTGTTTTGTAAAGTTTTAAATGAAAGTTACTTTATCTACCCGAATAACCTAATTGACTACAGTGTGACTACTTACATACGTTGCATGAAGTCAAGTGTAGTCAAGGCTGGGGAATGTAAATGGTGTCATGTATGGCCTTGCCCCTTTCATTCATGTACTCATTTGTTTCTGGCAACATTGCCCCAGCTGGATCCCTCAACTTGCAGAGGTTGGGACTCATCATTTCTTCTATGGAAGACCCCCAGAGAAAACAAAATTGCTGCAGGATGTAGCCTGATGATTCATTCACAAGACGCTCTCTCCCTTCTGAGTAATGACTGAATCATAGCAGATGCTGAGGGTGGAAAAGACTGCTTGTCATGAAATGCTGTGGCTATTTTTAGTGCTATCCTTATATCCTGGTCGACATTCCCTCTTTATAAGACTTTCTAAGGTATGTCATGCCCTCAAACTGCATTAGTAGGGCTGCAGGTAGAATCGGTGTGTTTTGCCACTCATGTCAACTACTACAGAAAGGCAATCGCTGATTCACATTGAAGTTCATTTTAACCGAAGTGAACTGTCCTCTCAAGATTTTCAGATATATATATATATAAATCCCTAAAATCAAGAGTTTTCTGGAAGAAGATAGGTATCCTTGTAAGCCAGATCCCAGAGATGAAAAAGGAATTGTTGTGGAGTTTTTCCTCAATGTCTTTCCTTGTTGTATCCATCTCTTCAAGAGAGAACTCTACCCCTTTATGATGTATCATATGCCATATATAAGACATAGGATATTTAGGAGTTTTTTGGAAAGTTTTTGAAAATGTAGGAATTTCAGATAATTCCCCTCATTTACATTTCGTACATTCCTTAACGCTGTGAGTGGCTAAGGGAGTAATCAAAGTGAGGGAGAGTGAAGTACAAATTATTTCATGCTAATAGGAATCATTGTTCAGCTAAGATAGTTGATGACTGAGGATTTGTAATGGTGCTAGTTGTTGGGTTTTTCTGACTTAAGGATGTACTATCTAAGATTTAATGAAGTGCAATTTCAGCCATTTTATTAACTGTAGTGTACAGATCAGTAAATAACAAAAATCAGTCTTCCTGGCTTAGTTTAGGACTTTTCTGGTTCTGTTCATGTATGTCTTTTAGGGACAAATAATGCATATTGTTACTGTTTTTTCAGGCCCCCTAAATATTTCTCACCAGCTCAGCACATTTGGGAAATGACTACAGCTCATAAGTGTCCATGCAATGAAGACCTGTTATTAGTGTGTAGTTTTTATATACTTTTGAACACTTTTTCTGTTGAGAGACAATTTGCACTCGAGAGAGCTGTTTGGTAGCCATTGAGCAGTTATTTTTAAACACAAATTGAATAGTTTTTCCCCCCACTATTTTTTTGCACACCTTAATTTTGTTAAACATGGAGTAGTGTATCCTATAATTTTTTTAACTAATTCTGCTGGTACTGCTTGGGGCAAATGGACAGACCCAGTAACACAGTGGGGGAGAGGAAAGGTCATCTGGGTAAACAATATGTGAAGCTTTTTACAAAGTAATAAGCTGCAGATAACTATTTTATCTATTTTTATCCAAGTTAAAGACAACTTTCTCCTCCACTTTTCCCTGTGTTTTTTCTACAGTTTTCTTCAATGACCGAATTTTTCCCATTTGCTGAGTAGGACAGTAGTGAACTAGCTTGTGGTTAAATTTACTTCCTTGTTTGTGTATTGGGGTAATTAATGGTATGGCTTGTAATTCTGAGAATGGTGCTGACTAATTCGTTGGGTGCTAATGAAACGTTCATATAAATTGTCAGTTTAAGAAGTAGGGCCAAATCCTGATGCTGTGGCTGAGATTTTATTCTGCCCTGTAATTACTCAGCATAACTCTTCAGAAGGGCTTTTCACAAGTAGAGATGACACGAAAACTGCAATCAGGTTGGCTGCTCACAAGGTAATACCTAGGAAGAGGGAGGAAAAACTTGTAAGGCTTCCTTTCTCTCCTTGTCCCACCAGGTCTTTCCTTCTGCTCTGCATCTTCTCCACTTCAGTGTTTCACACTGAGCTCCCTGAACTCCTCATCTCTTCTTCCCTTACCATGGAAATGGATCCAAAATAAATTAATCTTCATCTTTGCCCCACACCTTTTCTTTGTTCTGTGGTTGCTTATTGAACTCTTGTTGCAAATATGTTCCCCCTCCACCTTCATATGCCTCAGAATAAGATGGAGATAGGAGGAGAGCAGCAAAAGCCAACACGCACAACATCAGGAACCACGCTGGAGTTGTTGACAGTGAATATCCTGGGTTTTTTTGGCTTGCTTGACAACAAGGAGGGTTATGAAATTGTGAATCCCGCAGAAACTTTTATGAAATGAATGTCTGCTTTTGCGTTTAGGTTTCACATTAAAAGAAATATCTTACTGTGGAGGTTATAAAATGGGCTAAGCTTTATTTACCTAAGAGATAAAGAATTTTATGGCTTGCAAGGTTATTTATGACACAAGTGAAGACAAACAGGGGGATGAAAGGAAAGATAACATTTGTGGTAAGTACCCAAGGGAATATGTTCATGAACAGGGAGTTTCCAGCCAAGCTGATTATTTTCCCTATTTGCCCCCCTAGAAGTGGAGTTACAGAGTCATTAGCATATGGAGGGGTGGCTAGCATGTGCTAGACAGTATTTTTGTCCGTCATCTGAGAAAATTAATGCCAACTGACACTATCAATTAAGTATCTTGGCCAAGTTACACAATCTTCTTGATGACCTCATGATGGGGTTAAAATCTGGATTCTCTTCTCCCAGTTACGTCCCCTGAATTCATACAACAACATGTTCTTGGCTAGGCTGGGACAGGGCAGAAGCTTATTGGGGATGTGAGGGTCAAAAAATAGACCAGAATGTACTTGCTGACACTGCTTACTTGAATAGTAGTGAGCTAAATGCAATTTTAGATTTTTTAAAATATGATTTCTAATGTAACTTAGGTTGTAGCTGTTGATTTTTTTTCTTTCTTTCTTTGTAGCTGAATTTTTGTTTTGTTTTGTTTTGTTTTTTTAGTTTGTTTAATCTTTCAGTTTTTGAGCTTTTCTTATGAAATAAAATGGTTAGAACTTGTTGCAGACAATATCCCAAGGCTCCCTTGGGAGGCATACTGCCTCACTCCAGGGACTGGAACTTATGTGGAAGCACCAGAAGGCACCTGATGAAATCACACTCATGGGCACTTCTTGCTTGAGAAAGAGGAATAAACTCCAGGCAGGAGTCCCTGGGGTTGGGTTAACTCCACAGCTGCCTCCACCATCACAGAGGTGACTTGTCTGATGCAGCCTGTTGGTCCTTTCTGTCCCTATCGTCTCCTTCCTACTTTTCTTCACCAAACCCTGCTTTAACAAGTTGGAGGGTTAGATCCCAACTCACAACTGGGGATTAAGAACAGGTGCCAATGAAGATATATTCCTTATCTAAGAGAGCCTGTGGAAATAATCCTGACCTTGAAAACAAAATGTCCACTGCCAACAACACTAAGATGAGCTTAAAAATGAGCAGGTGTAGGACTGAGAAAACAATATAGTGCCCTGTTGACATTTCTCATCACCCAGTTGAGCAACGTGAGGGTTTGGGCAGCATTTGAAGGAAAGGTGAACATGGTGCACACCACCAGAAAATGAGTGGTAAGAGTGCTAGGTAGGGAGGAAAAAAATCTTCTTACTGAAAGTTGAGCTTTTCATAGGTAGAGAAGATTTATTTCAGGAATAATGTGGGCCTCATCTGAAAGAGACAGCTGGCAGATGACCCAACTCTAGGCAGCCACACTGGTGTTGTCCCCATGTGTTTGTAAATCATCTTGCTGAAAGATGCTGATGACCAATCAAGCCAATTTGGAACAAAGATTGACATATTTTTTTATGCTAATCAAAACTCAGTCATTTACTGCTGAGGGCTCCAGCTGAAGCTGCCAGACACATCCCAGAGCACCTCTGCTATTTTATGCATTTCTCTTGCACAGGACCATCTTTAAGGGTAGTTGAAAGAGGAAGCTATCTTAAGTAGCCATAGGTTAGGGAATGCAAAAAAAGGTAAATATAAAGTATTTACTACTTGACAGCAATGGTTTCTTGAGGAATACAATTCCTTTTGTATTTTATTGGGAAACGAATTTAACAGCAAAAGGTGGCAAAATGTAGTCTAGAAAAATAAAATAAGGCTGATTCAGTTCTTTTTATTTCTCATTCCCTTCTCCACCTCTTCCTTTCTGTTATTCCACATAGCTGTTGAATATTTCTCCTAAGCAGCATGATCTCATTGCCACTTGTGCAGAAATTCACTCTTTTCTTCTATTAGTACATAGTGCTTCTTGTGTGTGACATAAAATAATCAAAATTACCAACTCCAGCCATTCGAAAGAAAGGAAAATAAGAGTATTTTCTTAAAAGGAAACATTCGAAGTTGATGTGCATGCATGCATCTAGCATCGTGAATGTCAGGTTTTTGATGTCAGAGTTCACTCCAGTTGTGTTTTCAAACCTTCCTCAACAAAGTATTAGCCATTTACTTTTTTATTTATTTATTTTAAAGGAGATAGTCTCCTTTTATCAACTGACTTGAGGCATGAGGTCTTTGAAACTCAGATATGATAGAAACGAAAAAGCAAAACTCAGGATGGTGTTCTATGCTTCTATAAACAACATAGCAATTGAAGTTACAACTTTTGTATTTTGCTTTTCAGGTTTGGGGTATTTTTGTTGTTGTTTTGGGTTTTGGTGGGTTTTTTCTAGTAAAGTATGGAGAATATATTGTGTATCTGCCTCACATCATTACAACTAAGACAAAAAACTTGCCTTCCAGGTTTGGAGTTGTTTCTTCTGCTGTATTTGTTTAAGCAACCCTCTGCAGCTGTGTCTAGCTTGCAACCCATGACATTGCCCTTCCATCAGCAGCCTGACCACGTCTGGAGCACCAATATATTCACCTGGTAGAGTGCTAAGATCAGCTACGTATTTTTGATTTCTCCTCTAGGCAATGGAATGAGTTTGTATTTGAGTAGTTGAGTTTCCTCACCTGGAAGGTGAAGAAAAATTCACTGTTGGTCTTCGAAGGCTCAAAGGATGGGTTAATGAATTAATCACCTTGTGCTTGGTATAGGTTTAATAACAGCAGAGTGAGTGCAGTGTCCTGTTGCAATCGCAGTTGCTTTTGTTCACTTTTTCTCATTAAAAAAAAAATTAAAAAAAAATTATAAAGCCCATGAAAAAGAAGCTTTTCCTTGATGAAAATAACGCTGTCAAGGTTTTTAAGGTGTTGTTGGTCTGTGCCTCCCTTTCCTTTCCTGCTAATGTTTCAGAGAAGCTGTGTGAAGTTCAGTCTTGTGCGCTATCAAGACGAAAAAGCTAAACAGCTGCTCTCGATCATTCAGGCAGTGGAGGGATATGTCAGGGCTGACTGAGATGACTCAGAAATTAAAAAAAAAAAAAGAGCTGGTTGAGAAACAAGGCATGGGTTTGCGAAAACATGACTCAGCTTCTGTTAAGTAAGCCCTCTGTTCAAGCACGTCTTGTCGACTCGTTACACAGCACGTTTAACGGGGTATTTCACATTTCTTTCCTGACTTATCTGCTTTGATTTCCTGTTCAGAGTAGGCTAGGAACAAAACTTGTCAGAATAACATGAGAGCTGGAGCTGGACTGCAGGGGCAGCTCTCTGTCAGAGCAAGTTCTCTAAGATTTAGCTTCAGAGCTGTCCTGGCATTGTCCTAGTCTTTAACAAAAAAACTGTGGTAATTTCATTCCAGCAGCAGTTGTATGTTCTGGTATGCTTTCACCAACTGTCTTCCTGCTCCTACATTCAAATAATTTTCCAAGCCTTAATATTTCATAAATCAAAAATAGGCATGTGTCATTTACAAAGCCTTTCATTTTTAATACACTTTTTTTCCCATAGATTTATTTTTTTCTAAATTTAACCTGAAAAAAAATATTCACTTAATAACTATGGCTTTTAAAAGCTTTTCAAACATATGGATTGCATGCATGTAAAGAAAACAGAAGTGAGAAAACTGATGCACTTCATGTGTAGGTTTGCTTTGAGATTCATTATGCAGAACTTAGCAAATACACACTGTAGTTTTGGAGAGCAGGTAATGAAATAAAGGGACATCTGAATCTGTTGAGTTTATCTCCAAGATCACCTTCCATTTCTTTTGTACGTACCAAAGGATTTGAAATGTTTAATACCTATAAGAAACTCTGCAACAGTAGTATGTTAATTTTGTTTTCAGTGGCTATCCAAATGACATGTACGCATATGAAAACAGGAAACCATGAAATTTCACATGCAGTCATGTAACCTGAGCTCTAAATCCTGTGTTCTACCAGATTAGCTTCAATGGATATTAAAATATATAT
>NW_010290886.1:0-8100 GCF_000700745.2 Antrostomus carolinensis | reverse complement strand
TACAGGACCTTGCACTTGATCTTGTTGAACTCCATGAGGTTTGCACCTACTCGTATTTCAAATCCCATCCTGTCGGGAGAAGCACAACGGGGCTGAGTGTCAGGTTATTTTTTCCTATCAGAGTCCTTATTCTCCCCTGGTTTTTTATTTAGGGTGGCACCAGGATTCCCAGCGACCCAGCTGTGCCCCCCCAAAAAAAAAAGGCTGATTGAAACCTTAGCAACAGGGTATTTTTGTTTAGATTGTGTTTATTCTCCTGTGAGAGTCATTGTTCTCTCCCATGCCTTGACCCTTTCGAAGGCTGATGCTAAAAGCCCTCGCTGACAATAATACAGTTGAGTTCAGCCTTTTGTTGGGGAGATTAAAATAGAGAATGAATTGTGAATAACATGGGAGGGCTCAAAGTTAGTCCCAGGCTGTTGCTTAATCACTTTAAGGATAAGAAGCTGCATTTTAATTATTTGGTGGGTTTTTTTTGCAGAACTACTGAGCGTTAGGTTTTGTGATGGTATCTGCAGGGGCTTGTACCCACCCTGTTGTTTAAAACCAGGATCATTTCAGTTTGCAGAATCTTGGCCAGCAGGAAACAGGTTTATAGATATATTAGATTTATGATATGTTTATAGCTCTACATATATATATATAAATAAATATATAATAGGTTTATAGCAGTAGTAATGATAGAAGATGCCCAACTTGTTGTGGTGGCTCTAAGACCTGTTCTGACAGTATCACTTCATGTTGAATGAGGACAGATGGATGGAAGGGAAAATAGATGGAAAAAAAAGATGGATGGAAAAAAAGATAGAAAGTGGAAATAGAGCCACCAGAGGTAGAGTTGGGTCCTTTTTCAGGAGATTGGGCTGAGGAGAAGTAATATTTGGAACACAGATCTGTTTGAAATGCTAACAGTGTAGATGATAATGATTATCACCCCAAAACTCTACTGGCCCCATCACCCTGTTCTCGCTGAGGGTGTTTCAGCAGCTCTTGGCCACAGGCTCCTTTCTGCTGGGATATTTATGTTCCTGGTGAACTTCCCACTTGAAAAGCTTCACATCCCTCCTCTTAACCAGCCTCTCTCCCCAGCTGCTCCTACCTGCAGTCCCCCTAATTCTGTGCAACCTGCTGTAGGAACCTGCTTTGGCAGGGGGGTTGGACCAGATGATCTCCTGAGGTCCCTTCCAACCTCCACCATTCTGGGATTCTGTGATTGGCAGTAATTTCCCTAATTCCTCACAAAAGCAGATGTTTTCTCTCTGGTCACATCGAACCAGCTTCTCCTGTACTCTAGACATGAGCACGCGGCATTAAAGGACTAATTCCTGGCAATAAGCCTATTAAAAGGTTGGAAATAACTCGTCCAATTAAAAACTCAACGATGGCAGCTGGTTTTAGTAATTTGTTATTTGTAACGTGGCAATCTCCATCTGCTGGGGACTGGGATGTCCTCGTGCTTGGGCAGTTGATCTTATTTTGTGGTTGGTCAATGTCTCAGCCTACAGAGATCAGCCCTTTGTTTTGTTTCCTGCTAGTAAATCACATTTATAGGTAATTAACACTACACCTAATGTATTACTGGTGAAGGGGAGAAGAGACCGGGTCATGCAGTCGTGAGCTGGGGACTGCACCTTTGAGACTTCTCCCTGGAGGAAGAGAGGCTGAGGGGAGACCTTGTGGCTCTGTCCAAGACCCTGCAAGGAGGGTGGAGAGAGGTGGGGGTGGGTCTGTTCAACCAAGGACCAAGGGACAGGACAAGAGGAAATGGCCTCAAGTGGAGGAAGACAGATGAAATCCCCTGTGTTGACATGGAGGGTTGTCAAGTGGAGGGTCTGGGTCAAGGTGTCACAGCTCAGTGGTCTTAGATTGGAAGATCCTGGCACCACTCAACTCCTGCCCTTCCTTCCCCAGGGCAAACCTGAGGTCGTACCTGAGCTCAGGAAACAGCTTTTGCCAGCAATTTGGTTTTCAGCTTCTCCATCCCCTTTGGAGGTGGTGGCTCCTGGTCCTCCTCAGTGGAGCTGGTTGAAGTCAAGCAGCTGGGCTTGACTTCATTTGGTGGCCCTGATTGATGGAGAAATGCAGTGTCTGCCATTGCAGTAGAGAATATTATAAGCTATTAACTCATTTTTGGTCCTTGGCCCCACTTATTTATCACCATTTCATCTTCTGGGTAGATTGGTTGTCCAATGAGAATGGAAAAATCAAGGTGTTTTGAGGAGCTGACTTTTTAAAGCAGCATCGCTCTGGGTTTGCAGCTCCAGAAATACCTGTCAGACCATTTTCCTTTTGCCTGGAAATACCCTTTTGTATCTTATTTGTAGGTTGTGTCCAAAACACTTCTGTCTGGCAGCACAACTGCTCCCAGTCAGACTTTTCAGCTTGAAGCCTTCGGCAGAAGACGTGCCTCAAAATGCTTTTGGCATTCGAGTAACAGAGTCAGAGAGGAAAACGTTTCCAACTCCAGTTCCCCCTGTTTGCAAACCTCATTTATAGACCTTTGCAGCCACTGGTAAAATTGTGATTTTGGGGTTTCTTTCAGTTCATAAGAGATGCAGAGAACGCACCCATGGCCCTGCTCCGGCCATCGCCATTCGTACGTCATCCTCAACCCATTGGGTTTTTTAATTTTCATTCTAATACATGCAAATATATGTAAAGAGTAAAGACTGTTCCACTGAGTCTTGCACATTTGTTTAAAGAGAAGGAAAAACAAGATGAATTTACAGGGAATTTGCAAGCTGAATTTTAAGACCCACGTATAAAAAGACTCCAAAAAAGCATCTGGTGGCGGTTGCCGACGCTGACCCAGGCGACGCTTTCTGGCATCTTTATTTGCCCTGCTCTTGCAATCGGGATGTCATTAATAGGGAGCTTTTGGAGAACTGGAGTATATCCTAATTAGCAGCCTTGGATTTTGTTTTTTTGGGGGTTTTTTTTTAGTTTCATAATCAGTGATCTTGGCTCCACCAGAAGTGTTACTGTGGCAACAGGGCTGAACTGAGCAGCGATGCAGAGTTACCGCGGGTAAATTGATGGGGTTTTTTTATGGCTCCGCGACACTTTCTTAGCCCAGGAGCTGCTCCGTGGGACAGGCTGGCTGCTCCCTGCTCCGTACGGGTGTCCCGGGTGGATTTCAGGGTAAGCACAACCAGTGATTAAGCTGCATGACCCAAACGCATGTGTTTTAATCAGAGCTTAACCTCTGTAATGAGATTTTAAGGCTGTCGTGAGAACGATCCTCTCCCAACACCTTTGTTTTAAGTAGGATGCTCTGAGCGTTCATCAACCCCAACGCTCCACTCACCAGCTCGATCTTGGCTTGGAGCTGGGAGTTCATCTCAGTCCTGCAGAAAGGGCTGTGCCCAAAAGCTGAGCTTTATTTTTTTTTTCTCCTCCTCACATACCATTCTCTCACTCTCCAAAAAACATCTTGTTGTGCTAAATGATGGCCGTGCTTCATCCTGACTCCTCCATCAAGAACGACCCGTCCTTTACGTAGATGGCATACCAACTGCACTCGTGCTTTCTTTGTCCACGTTACAAACAACTCCTGGAACAAAGAAGGAGACACCCTAAAATGCAATCTTTAAAGAAATATATTCCTGTATGACTTGACTTTTTTTAAAAAAAAAAATTATATTTATTAACTCATTATTTTGAATAATGAAATGAACCTGCTTCACTCAAGCTTTTTGGGACACCATGTTGCAGCTGCGATGCTCATCCCGTGGGGGAAAGCACACCAGGAGACCATGGATCTTGGTCTTATACTAGCCAGGAGTTATTACAAGCTCTAGGGGTGTTACTTTGGGAGATCCATTTTAATTACCCCAGAAGAAAGTCTCACCTTCTTCTCTCCTTTGCAGCACAGCTCCTGCTGCCCCACCAACCCTCACCAGCTTGGCCTGCAGCAAAACCCTCCATCTCCAGCATCTTCCTCCTGGTCAAGGCTCAGAGTCAGTCCTTCATCTTCATCCTTCCTTGGTCTTGGCTCATCTCTCTCTTCTTTCTTAGGATTTCATGTTCTCTTGGCTTTTGCCTGTCCCACCTTGATGCTCCTTGATGCCATGTCCTTTAGGAAACCCTCTCCAACTGGTCATTCTCCATTGCTACAGGTCCAAGAAGCTCTTCATCCCCTTCTGTCTCCCTCCACAGTTTATTCCCCAACTCATCCCAGTTTCTTCTGCGTATGGTGGAAGGTATAAGAGCAACTGGCACATGCTCCCATGATCAGACAGCCGTGACACCGGCAGAAAAGAGTGGCTGAGGGTGAATTAAACCTGTCCTTAATTATGAGGGTTATTAGGAGAATTATTATTAGGAAAATAATTGAACGTATTTGTAGCTCTTCCCCTCCAAGGCACTTGGGCAGCTTCCAGATGGTGACTCTACTCACTGTGCCGGCGGTGCAGCTCAATGGGCAAGGACTGGAGATCATCCAGCGCCTTGCTCTTCAACGTGCCACCCATCTGCCCCCAGCCAGAGATGGAACCTACATCTCCTGGCTTTTTTTACTTCTGTATTTTTAGCATGAGACCATCGAGTCTCTAGGCTCCATGTTAGTGTTTGCCTGTCTTGAATGTCTTCATCAACGACTTGGATACAGGACTTGAAGGACCACCTCACAGGGAAGAACTTCTTCCTAATATCTAATCTAAACCTCCCCTCTTTCAGCTTAAACCCATTTCCCCTTGTTCTGTCATTAACTGCCCTTAGGAAAAGTCCTTCCCCAGCTTTCTTGTAGGTCCCCTTCAGGTACTGAAGGTGAAGGCTCGCTGAAGGTGCGCTCTGCTCTGTCATGCAGATCATTGAATGAAGATGTGAAACAGTACTGGACCCAGTAAGTTGTTCTTCACTGTGGTCTCAAAGGTCCTTGCAAACATTTCTGAAGGAATGAAACCTGTCGTTCACGTAGGGAGTAAAAAAGCCAATGGTTGGTCAGGCTGAAGCACAGGGTTTCCCAGTTTTTGGTGGCAGAGATAGGAAGGGAGCATGGGGAACCTTTTTCCAGGATCTGGTTGTTGAACACCTGATCCTCTCTACATCCACCCACGATGGTTTCACACACGTTGCTGCTCTTGGTGCGTGCTTTGAGAGCCCGTATGATTGGCATGGGATAGACTAACTTCTCGCTAAAGATGACCTCCATGAGAAAGACTGATCCTGGTTCAGGCCAGCAGTTTGTACCATCATCCTAACAGTGCTAGCTCTTTCTGGACACCCAGGATGCCAGGTGGGAGTAGGGTCGGGTTCCTTCTATGCACGTATGATGATCTTGCTCTTTGGAAGAGGATTGTGTGTTCTTCTGTTGAACTGAGGACCACAAAAAAGGTCAGAGGGATGGAACACCTCTGCTGTGAGGACAGGCTGAGAGAGTTGGGGTTGTGCAGCCTGGAGAAGAGGAGGCTCCAAAGAGACCTTCTAGCAACATTTCAATATATAAAAGGGGCTTATAAGAAATATGGAGAGAGATTTTCTCACGGGGCTTGTAGTGCCAGGAAAAGGGGTCGTGGTTTTAGGCTGGAAGAGGGTATGTTGAGGTTGGATCTAAGGAAGAAATGTTTTATGATGAGGATGGTGAGACACTGGCCCAGGTTGCCCAGAGAAGCTGTGGACATCCCATAGCTGGAAGTGTTCAAGGTCAGGTTGAATGGGGCTTTGAGCGACCTGATCTGGTTGAAGATGTCCCTGCCCATGACAAGGGGGTTGGACTAGATGACCTTTGAAGGTCCTTTCCAACCCAAACCATGCCATGAGTAAATATTGAGGTGGAGGAAAGGGGTGATTGGTTGTAGGTTGGGCAAGTGGAGAAAACAAAACCTCAAGCCCTTGCTGCAGACTTGTCCTCTTCCTCGTGCACCGTTTAACGGTGACTGTTGCTCGTGTGGAAACCTCCTGTTTATTTAAAAGCAAAAAAAAGGCAAAAAAAAAGCAAAAAGTGGATTTTCAGGAGGGGTGAACGTTGCTGTGATTCATCTTTTCTGTTGAAGAGTGGAAAAGCAGAGGGTGGGGTGGGGGAATAATGTTCAGTGACACATCAAAGGCCTTGTTTCAGCTTCGGAGACACATGCAAAGAATTAGTCACTGTGTCTTAGTGCAACAAAACCCTTTTCCCTCCCTAAACTCTCCAGCTCCTCTCCCTGCCGTGGTCAGCTCGCCGCAGCTCTGGTTCAGGACGTGACCTACACGTCGATAGACACCCCAACGTGAGTTGGAGCTGAAGCTGCTCCTTGTATGATGTTAAAGAAGAGGAGAAATCAGTGTTGCCAGCAGGTCGAGGGAGGTTCTCCTCCCCCTGTACCCTGCCCTGGTGAGGCCACATCTGGAGTGTTGTGTCCAGTTCTGGGCTCCCCAGTTCAAGAGGGACAGGGATCTTCCGGAGAGAGTCCAGCAGAGGCCACAAAGATGATGAGGGGCCTGGAGCATCTGCCTGACGAGGAGAGGCTGAGAGAGCTGGGACTGTTCAGCCTGGAGAAGAGCAGCCTAAGAGGGGACCTTATCAACATTTATAAATATCTAAAGGGCAGGTGACAAGAGGATGGGGCCAGACTCTTCTCATTGGCACCCAGCAGTAGGACAAGAAGCAACGGGCATAAACTGCAGCAGAGGAAGTTCCACTTGAACATAAGGAAGAACTTTGCTGTGAGGGTGTTGGAGCCCTGGGACAGGCTGCCCAGAGAGTTGTGGAATCTCCATCTCTGGAGTTATTCAGAACCCACCTGGACAAAATCCAGGTCCATGTGCGCCAGGAGTCCCTGCTGGAGCAGGGTGGTTGGACTAGATGTGACCTTCAGAGGTCCCTTCCAACCTCAACCATGCTGTGATTCTGTAAGGAGCCCATGCAGGACCCTTGGCCCCAACCCGGGTGATTTCCCGTAGGGGACCGGGCTGTGCTCTTTGCTGAGGAGCTCCCAGCACTGGAGCTCATCCTGACTCTTATTTTTACATCGCTTGAGGGATTTGAGGTCAAGGGGAAGAGGAACCCAGTGCCAGAGAAATCATTCTGCCATGGGATGAGCCCATGGGCAGCTCTCCTCTGCCATGGATCACAGCTCCAGCGAGAGGCTGGGGAACCACCAACGGGATTGAAGAGGAGCAGAGAGGAGCGGAGGGAACAGCTGGTTTGTTTTCCAGGGTGGCCGAGCCACGCTCATAGCTTGGTGCCACCAAAATAAAATAAAATAAATCAAATGTTTTCCCCTTTCTTTATGCTCATGCTTGTTCTCATCCTACGGTGAGCAGCGTCCAAGAGCTAATCACTGCAAACACTGACATTGCTCCTGGTTTTGCCCTCTTCATAGAATCATAGAATGGTTTGGGTTGGAAGGGACCTTAAAGCTCATCCAGTCCCAACCCCCCTGCCAGCAGCAGGGACACCTTCCACTAGACCACGTTGCTCAAAGCCTCATCCAACCTGGCCTTCAACACTTCCAGGGAGGAGCAGCCACAGCTTCTCTGGCCGACCTGGGACACTGTCTGACCACCCTCACAGTGAAGAGCTTCTTCCTAATATCTAATCTAAACCTCCTCTCTTTCAGCTTAAACCCATTTCCCCTTGTTTTGTCATTAACTGCCCTTATGAAAAGTCCCTCCCCACCCTTCCTGGAGCCCCTTCAGGTACTGGGAGGTCACTGGAAGGTCTCCCTGGAGCCTTCTCTTCTCCAGGCTGAACAGCCCCAACTCTCTCAGCCTGTCCTCACAGCAGAGCTGCTCCAGCCCTCACATCATCCTGGTGGCCTCCTCTGGACTTGTTCCAGCTGCTCCAGGTCTCTCTTGTGATGGGGGCTCCAGAACTGGACGCAGTATTCCAGGTGGGGCCTTACAAGAGCGGAGCAGAGGGGCAGAATCCCCTCCCTCCACCTGCTGCCCACGCTGCTCTGGGTGCAGCCCAGGACACGGTTATTGGCCTCGGGGCTGTGATCACACGTTGTCTGCTCGTGCTTTTCCCTGTCAAAAAATCAAGAAGAAAAATGAACAATTGATTTTCTGTTTCACTGTGACGGAAGCAGCACAGGGCAGTCGGGTGCTCTCGATTCAGCCTCTGCATTTTAACATCCGGCTGATGAGCAGCAGTGGTTTCTGGGGTCCCGGGAAGTC
>NW_010290885.1:0-1181 GCF_000700745.2 Antrostomus carolinensis | reverse complement strand
CACACAGCTTGGTGTCATCGGCAAAATTCCTGAGGGTGCACTCAATCCCACTGTTTTTTTTCTTTTTTTTTCAAAAAGTATCAAAATATAAGAGCCCCAAGCACACAGTGGATATTTACAGGCAGCCCAACGTTTGAAAAGCATGCTGTATATTCTTAACTTTGCCTTATGTCTTTGCTGTTGATACTCTCTGTTGAAAAATTCTCTACCTCCCTTGTCTTCTGCACCTACAGCTGTAGAAAAACCTTTATTTTCACCTGAAATGGATTCTTATTAACAACCAACAAAGTGTGCAAATATTAACCACTCGCAAAGATACTGTTTTAAGCACAAAGCACACTGTGGCCCCAACAGAGAGGTGCTGTAAATATTAGTGTCATGATATTACTGATGGAAAATAAGAATTAAATTATTCTACATAATTTCTACATAATTTCCAGAATGAGAGAAGTCCTTTTATGATGGAAAATGCAATTTTCTCACTGCAGAAAAGTCATTAAATATGAATAACCAGGTTATTTTGTAATGGTTATGATGTGTTAAGAAGTGTGAAATAAAGCCCAGAAGGTGTACATTTGCTATTGCTTATGCAATACCCAAGAACAGATCAAGGTTGGCTTCTAAATATCTCATTTATGTTGTTTGCTTTGCGTTGTGTAGCATTAGTGGCTACTTTCAGTTTCTGTTGGTGTCTCACACAATCTCACTCCTTGATAAGGACCAATGTAGCAGAATTTTCCTCCTGGCCTGGGCACTGGAAGATGTAAGGTCAATGTGATCTACCTGGTTGTGCCAAAGGGGGTAATACAGGCTGGACAACAATAAAGCGGGCAACATGTTATGCTAAAAATAGCATGTTTTCTCAAAAATGAGATTAAAATCTCTTGCTGAGATCATAGTTTTTGTGAACAGGGCATTGAAATGCATGTAGTCCCAGGTGATATTTGACTATATAGACATACTGTGAATTCAAAAAAACAATCCTTACTTGCAGTTATGGCAATTGCAAAAATAAATTTTGTACATTTACTTGAGCAAAATATCAACAGTTCTCCTGTCTTTTAAAAATGTATTTTAAGTTCAGTAGACCAAAGAAATACTTTAGAATATGTTTAGCTGAGAAATCTGTGCTAATACTGTGTCGCAATTCATAACTGAGACCAATAAATGTCTGAAAACTC
>NW_010290884.1:0-1390 GCF_000700745.2 Antrostomus carolinensis | reverse complement strand
ATCACGTGTTACGCTCTTTCCTTGACCTTATCAGGTAAGAATAAGTAAGTTCAAGGAGAACAGGGCATTCCTCCCTTAAGGACACGATTCTGTACGGAACTCAGTGGGGTAAAGCACTGTGTCTTCATTTAAGATCAACCCTGTTTGTGCAGTGGGATCAGCTCCCATTACACAAGATGCAGGACTGCAGCTTTAACATTTCTCTGTATGAGACCTGAAAAATACAAAGCCTGTTCATCTTGACTAGGGAGACCCAAGTAGCAGATCACCTTCTATACAACAATTCTTTATGGCTGATCTACTGATTTCTCTGGTGTCTTGTTATGCTAAGAACACAAGTCTTTCTCCTAAAAGGGAATTACATTTTTATTTGGTAAAACTAAGACAGATTTTTTTTCACTTATGCCACTTGGTCAAGAATGAAGGAGAAACCTAATAAGGTAGAGAAATATTGATTAATTTGTATTCCGTTGACCTTGTAGTATGCTGGATAAAGCCCAACATTCAAAACTAAATGGAACTCTCTTGTTCTTCTCTTTTATAAGACTCCTAAAGCGGGTATTTACTTAATCTACATTTAGTTACAGAAAGGTTTGATGTGTTGCTACATTTCATCATCTGGACACCCGCGACACCCAGCAGAAAGTGCGGAGGCACCTCTGGGAAAGCGACTCATCTCATCTTCCTTTGGCACTACCTTGTGGTGCAGCAAAGAACCCCATAAGAATGCCTGTCGCTCTCCATTTACAACAGAGAGCCCAGATGAGAAATTTAAACTACATTCCTAACCTTCGGATGGTGAAAATTAGACTACATAAACCTTGATGGTGAAGAAAATTTGCATGGAAGACCTGTGTTGTGTATCTTGGGAAAGTGCACATCGGGTTAATAGCCCATATCTCCCTTTTCCATTTAAAGTTGGTACAGGGAGTCACCTTGTGTGTCACACTATTTGTGTGTATACATAGGGGAAAATCAATTAGTTATTTTTATGCTCTTTGCAACATGTGATCCTTTCTTGTCATTGAATTAAAAAAGCAGGGAGGAGGGGCAAACTATGTAATAGTTGCTCCCTGTAACAGTAATTTTAAAGTGCTAAACATTGTCCAAGAAGATGAAAAGTACTTGCCTTTCTGTAAGGCTGGCTTGGTAGCTTCCAAGGGCAATAGCTCAGTTTCTCCAGGTGAAGACACCGTTTTTGTTGACTGGTGTTCGTGAGGGTACTGAACCCTGTAATACTCTCCTAAACGCACCCCAGGAGGGAAAAAAAAAACCCAAAGTTTACTATATTGGCTACACTGGTGTTTAGGAAAGAGGGACTGAATTCAGATTTACCAGATTTATAGCATATTTCCTTTATTGCTCTTTCCTCTTCGATATCTGCAGCAGT
>NW_010290883.1:33859-39048 GCF_000700745.2 Antrostomus carolinensis | reverse complement strand
AAACCTTGCCATGCAAACCCAATACACCCATTTAATACACTTAATGTTCCAAAAGTACCTGAAGACCTTATAGAAAAAATAATTTATTTGCAATCCCAGCAGCGTTAAATAGCATTACACAAACTGCTTCCATGATAGTGATGCATCTCTCTGAACACCCGGTGACACAAAACAGGCAGTCTACTGCAAAAAAATCCAAGTTGTATTGAACCTAAGGAAGATCCAGGAGCAATAGCCAAAATTTTCAGTGTTCTGCGATAATTTTTGATATTCCTTATTGACTGTGATAAATCCCCTCTAACAGTCTCTTCCCATTTCCAAAGCCTGCCTGAGTCAGAGCATATGGAAAACCCAGCTCATGTGTCTGGGGGATGGTACTTAACAGATTTTTTTTCAAAAACCTGTCTGAGGGTTGTTTTGTTGGTTTTTTTCCTATCACTACTATAACAGAATGGTAAATAGAAAGAACTAAAGCCACTGGTAACGATGACAGCGTTTCCAATGCCATCCTGAGGCACCGAACAGCACAGCTGCATTTTCCGGAATGCATCTTGCCCATTACAGCAGATTTATGGAGGGCCCCTTTCTGTTCCTGTTTCTTAATTGGAAAAAGAATTCTAAGTGTTCTTTAAAGAAATTTACAATTCATATTCTTTTAACAGTCATCCTCCTCCACCCCTGGAAAAGTAACTAAATCCAAAAAGAGTCTGAATTTACATATGCAAGCTTTCAAACACCTTTTGCCTTTTCCTTCATGGGATTCCATTCTACTTGCCTGCTTCTAAAGACACTGTGCTTTTGCGGTCTCCATCAACTATGAGTCTTGCAATATTAATATCACTCATTTTTGGACCATTATGTGTTGATTTTTCTATTTTAAACACACAGCACAGAGGCACAGGGTTCTCAGAGGCAGAGATTTGAATCAAAGCTGACCACAACTGACTCGGTCTGTCTCTTTCTCTGGCTTCCCCATGAATCATGTGGTTGGGTTGGGGTTTGTTGGGGTTTATTTTGCTTTGTTTGTTTGTTTTTTAAGGTGGCTGGTATAATGCAAGTCTGGCTTAGAACCAAACTACCTGCAGCACTAAGCTAGTTACCAAAACAGCACACACAGAACCCCAGCATGGAAAAGAAATGTGACCACAAAGGACATAAAGGAATCCTCATCCTTCACAGGTGCATATATCCACCAAATGTGTACCCAGGACTTATTTAATTAGCAACTAAAAGAATTAAAACACCAATTACTCAAGGATTTTGGCCTCTGCATTTCACTGTCAGATAATGGGTAGGCTGTAGTCACTTCTGCCATAGAACAGCAGCAGTTGAGACACTATCTTATTTATTTTATTCTTGTTATTCCTTGCCCTTACTCTTTGAGCTCTGTTTTAGAGATGTGAAAACAGGATGTCAATCACTGTCTTTCTGACAGAACACAAATTTCACACCTTTTTTTGGCCCTGTAAAAGGGACTTCACATCAAGCAAGGGAAAAAAAAAAAAGTGTCCCCCACTTACTAGTTGAGCTTCAGGGGCTTTGACTAAAAGGTGACCTTTATGGACAGAGCAATGACAGGCCACTGGAGAGTTGTAAGAGGGATGACAAACGGTGGCCAACCTGCAGGAACAAGAGGCAGGAGAAGGGAAAAGGCAGGAACTAGGCCCTTGCTGCTAAAAATTTTGTTGCATTGCCCCACATTCTTGTTAAATCTAAATAAAGCACTGCAGACCAAGTCTTGAGCTGTGTTCAGGTTTCGATAAGGATTAAAGAAAAATCCAAGTCAAGAGCTAGTCTTAATTATAATTAAAAGCAAACTGGTACATAAATAAGTAATGAATCTACTGTGAAAGAGGAACACTCTTATCTCCCCGACTACCTGGCGACAGCTGCCACTCAGAAGCAGAGCATTACACTCTTTTAAGGAATGATTACAAGTTCCTCCAGTTTCCACCCAAATTTAACTTTAAAAATCTTTCCTGGGTGCTCTCTGTATGCTCAAGTCCCCTCATTTTTGCAGCTGGTAAGCTATTTTTATGTTCTGTGATTCAATTGGAGGTAGAATGCTAATACAACACAAGCAATAATCTCACACACACCCCCCCATAAATGATACCCAGCCCAGGTTTCAGTAAAATAAATATATTTCCTTTTTTTTCCTGTTGTCATATGTATTATTCTACTACCTTTGACTTAAGATAGATGCTTTTCTGTCGTTTTGTACTCTGATTTTGTAAATATTCATCCTTTTAGTGATGTTTTCCTGATAAAGGAATGACAGAACAAAAAAGAATATGCAATGAAGTTAATAGAACATGAGCTATAAGAGATACAGGTAGGTGCAAAAACGATGGGCTAACCAATATCTACAGTCAGCAATGAAGAATTATATCCATAATGCATTTGAGTTGGTAAACACGTTAACTTGCCTCTCTAGCTTTTGAAATGTAACTCGTTTATCATTTTAACAGCATAAGAGTTTCCTCAATCATACACCTGGGACAACACATGCAAATGATGATTTATATTCAGCAAAGATGAGTTGTTATAACACTGAAGTGCCAGTTTAAGGGCAGCTACTAGGGAAATAAAAGAAAGTTTTGCATCTCTTCATCAAAGGAGGCAAATATAGCTAAACACATCCAACAGGTACTTCTTCCAGCTTCAAAATAAGTAAGCGCTCTCTCTGAAGCAAGGACAGGCAGGTAATCAATTTCCTTCCACATAAATTCCTTTCACAGAATTCCCTACTGGACTATTATTGTTCCTCTACTCACTTCAAATGGAATATTGGTTCAACAAAACTTCTTAGACACATGATTTCATTTTTGTCTTCTACATACCCAGGAAGCACAGGGAGATAATACTTTCAAAGGAAAAGAAGCTTCTCTTTGGTATCCTGACATAAAAGTAGGAAGAAAGTATAATGAGGGAGGTAAACAACCATCACTGAGAAACAACACGTGTACTGAACAGCAAAATCTCAGCTACAGCAGAGTGAGAGCCTGCAGGGAAGGGAAAGTATCCAGGTCCTCATCAGCACAACCTCGTTGGCAGCTTAACCTGTACAAGGGTCTAATTTTTCTCTAACCACACTAGGATGATTGCAGTCATCATTGAAACCAGTCACCTCATGGCAGCAAACGTAAATACAAAACTACAGGAATGAATCAGTAACCCAACACGAATGCATGTGTGCACACACATCTCCACAAGTGTGAAGATAACAGAATGAGCAACATTTATTCCAACCCAATCCCAAAATAACACACTGCCAGGGCAAGTTCACAGCGCCAACAGCTATGGCTTTATTCAGGTAAATCCAGCCGTATAGAACTACCCTCTCCATGCAAATTATTGTTGGTTTTTAGTCATGTAAAGGATGACTTATTTTGAACATATCTCAGGGTCCTTAAACAATATTTACAGAAGGGAAAGATTTCATATGAAATACAGTTTCAGGTTCTGAAATGCAAGAGAAATCAATCTCATCAGATATAATAGCGTGATTCCTCTATAGTTCTAAATAGAATGAAACTCCTGCGTTGCTTCTTGTTCTTCCCATCACAGTATTCAACTTACATCAGTAAAACTTCAAACTCCATCCCCTGAAGCACCAGCTAAAAAGAAAATCTATTGTAATTACAGCTGATTGAAAAATAGAATTTTTGCTGTGTAGAGAATTCTTTTTTTTTTTTTTGCATTTGTTACTGATCCAAACCAAAGAAAGAAAACATTTGCTAGAACAAGGAGTTCAGCAAGAACCTACTGAAAATGACAGAAGTATTTCAGTTCAAGTCAGTCCCTTATAGAATCTGTCGTTGGGGAAACCCTGAACCTCCACTTTTTCTGATGGTCCTGTTCTGCAGTTGGACTTTATCCCAACCACGACTGTGGTCACCCCACTGACCCCCACAAGCCCCTGTAGACTCTGCCAGTGCAGACACACAAAATTAAAAAGTGCTAATATTTCCCAATGATTATAATAAAAGGACTTGTACTTCCAAACTCACATAAACTCTTCTGAAGATCTTGTCACAGTATCCTGAAAATGTTCATACTCCTCCAATTAACAGTATTACTCCTCCGATAAATACTCCTTATGCCCAAAGGTGCCATCTATTTTACATATTAATGAGTCTAATAAGAAAACTGAAAAGACACAACTCTGATGCTTGTCTCTGCCTTTTTACTGGTGAAATGAATAAGCTTTCTCCAAGTACACAACCTGGTGAGTTTTGCTACACCTGGAAGCCATGAGGCCAACATTCACTGATCTCTTGGCCACCTCTGATACACTCTGGTCAGCTCCCAACTTCCACCATCCACTCTTAGTGACCTGAGGATAAAAGCTGCTCTACAAGCTGATTCTAGGGAACTTAAGTATCCTTCTCTCTATCTCTTCCATCAACTCCATGGTGTAAAAGAGCCAGAGGGAAGTAAAAAACCTCATTAGACTACTTAGGAGGAGCAAGATATAGACTGATTGTAAAAAGCGAGACAAGACCCAGTATAGATTTCTCCCTAGCTAGACTTATTTTTCAATGTAAAAGTAAAATATTTAATTAAAACAGTGGCTCAATGATTTTAAACTATTACAAAATTAGGTTAGTCAATTAAATCTGCAGTCTTGAAGCCAATGATTTTAAACTATTACAAAATTAGGTTAGGAAAGTCAATTAAATCTGCAGTCTTGAAGCTTGAATTCCAAATGCTTGGCACGTAGCATACAGAACACGGTTCTCTTTTTTTTGTAAGTGCTCAACACAAGATTTGTAAACCTGTCCTTAAGAAATGTCCCAATCATAATCTGCAATGAGATAACGAAGCAAATAAAGGAATCTTATTTTCACAACTCCCTGCGACATTGTGAACACTGAACCTTCCACAAATGATAGCTTGGTACCAAAAAACAGAGCTATGCCTGAATTTGTTATGACAATGACTCTATTAGCTTGAAACGATTTAAGATCTCTTTGCTGAGCTCCATCCCTTAATTAATATGACCTTTCAGTGCTGCTGTTCAGCTACATTTCCACTTGGCCAACATGGACCACTTTTATGAACTTTTGATCAAATATAAAGTCTTTAGAATAGTTAAAGAAACCAAAACACATAAAATAAAAAGTTTAAACATTAAAAGAAAAGAAACTTGATTAAATATGCCCTTCACCACGCAGAAGACGGTT
>NW_010290883.1:30366-33829 GCF_000700745.2 Antrostomus carolinensis | reverse complement strand
TGTACAGTTCTTCAGTCTACTTAATGAAATTTATTTGTTGACTCATGCAAGAAAACAGGGTGATTGTATTCTCTCAACTATGCTGAATTTTGAGCCAGCTGTTAAAGCAGCTTGACCCAATATATGAAATGTAACAATAACATCTATAGCACCGTGCTCTTAGGAAAAAGAATACAGACTTCCCTTGTGCCAAAGCATTCTGTTCCAAAAAACCACGTACCTGCTGAAAGGAACACAAAATTACATATCTTCCTGCTTTCAGCTGCCTGTCCCTTCACCTTCTACTGCATTAAGTTTTTAAAATTCTTTATTGCATGGGTGCCTTGAAAAGAAGGATGACCCACTCATTTGGGAAAAACCTTGGCTTCAAAGATCGCTGATGGCAGGGGGGTTGGAACTGGATGAGCTTTAAGGTCCCTTCCGACCCAAACCAGTCTGGGATTCTATGATTCTATAAAACCAATTTAGATTTAGACAAGTCTAGATAGTCTATGCACAAGGTAGCAACAGGTCTCAGATCTTTCTCGAATATCCCATTCCCTGGGAAATCTGGCAACAGCCTATAAATTGTGCTTAATCCTAAAAATATTTATCAGTTGCCCAATCATCTGTTAGTTTTTGGTTGTCAAGGGAACAGGCATTTATGAACATCTTTTCCAGGCACACCACGCCTAAACAACTGCAAGTGAACTGCAGGAGAGCAGCCAGGCAGACCCCTTCTCCATCCTTCTCCATCCACCTCGCTTACACCTCGGGGCAGAGCAGTGACGCCACGACTCCCGTTACCACCCAGGGCAGCACCTCCCCAGGTACCACTCGGGGTTTTGAGGGAATCTCCCTCTACAGAGCCCGTTCCCCTCACAATCAGATACACTATTTTCTGTTGGGGCTTCTAGTACCTCACCTCTTGCTCCCTAAAGGCACCTGAGTTGGTGGCTGTATCTGAGCACTCATTTATGGAGTCAAATCCTGCTCTTTGGCCACTAAACAGCAAATTTTCCACCCACAACCCCCAGAGAAATTGGTGACGGCCAAGAGATGCCCTGGCTTCTAATTCTGTGATTCCAGACGTCATTCCTTTAACTCAGGTGAGGAAACTGCCTGGGCACAGAGACTTCTGGCCCATCAACACTTAACAGAGTAGTTTACTTCTTGACAAGATTCATGCAAAGAGCTACTTTGAGGATTAATTAATGCTTTTTTCTTTGAAATTCTTTGAAGATCAGACAGCCAACTGTACCTGTATGAACGTGAGCTCTGCAATCAGATCAGACACATTTATTTTGGAGGCATGCATGCCCTTCCTTTTTTTTTTCTCAATAAAATCTTTTTATACTATTTTTTTTTTAATGGAACACCATTAAAATCAGTGTCAAACTAGGAGGAACAATTCTGGAAAGTACATTCCAGGCAGATATTTATAAATTCCCTGCATTTGACAAGAAAGTGGCATTTTTTGATACTTAACTGCAAAGAACGCAAAAACCACCTAGTTGCTGTGGTTACCCTAACGATGCCGTGCCCACCGTAATAATCCCCGGAGCTTTCACAGACCAACGTTCTGCATTTGGACCATACTTGTATTTTCACCTCCTCTTCTTCAAAATAGAGTAGAAAAAAAATGACAAGAGGAAGAAATGAGAGACTTCCTTGCAGATCTATTACCCTTCGCCTTCTGTTCCATCTGCATTTCACACAGAAAATTAAAAGCTGTAATTTTTAGTGTACAGCTTTGAACAGCAGACCAAAATCAGGGCAACTGTTAAGAAAAAGTGTGAATATGGCAGACAGGAGAGGAGGTCTTGTAAAAAAATACATCTATAGTGGCATTTCCCATAAAGGGACAACCTTGCTTGACACAAAAGAACTTCCACACAATGTAAGTAGGGACCTTAACAGGACCTAACAGGACCTCCTTTCAGCTCCATCATACAAATGTAGATAGATCACCCAAGGCCACAAGAAACTCTACTGCAAGAAGATGAAAAATAATTTACCAAACAAAAAAGGAATCTTTTCCCTCATGGTCTCAGATTGGCTTAAATGCAAAGAATAAAATTTTATATCTGTGCATATTTTTAAAATATAACCTATAACATTTGTAGTTATTCTTGTTCAGTCCTCTTTCAAGCAAGAAAATCTCAATCTACTGACATCTCATGACAATATCTTCCACAAAGTTCTTTCTTTCAGTGAAAAAAAGTATTTTTTCTGATTTTTTTTTAATTTTCCTATCTTTCAGTTTTACCATCTTCTAGCTTTTGAGTAATGAGACAGAAGAGAAGCTCCAAATAACTATTCTCCAAATCAGTCATTATTGAGAATACTTTAATCATGCTTCATCTTAGTCATCTCTTTTCTAAGATTAAACACTTCCAATCTCACTCATGCTCCCAAAAATGCTGGGAAAGCAACAACAATTAAAGAGCAAGTATGAATACAGAGACATTTGCAAAAGAAGTACTGACAGATTATACTTCACTCCTGGGGGGTGTGTGTGTGTGTATATATATATATAATGTGTGTGTGTGTATCAGTGTATACTGCTATAAGGCTTCTCAAGAAAGCACTTCAAATATTGGGAAGCAGAACTGCTTTGGGATGTCCAGGCACGTTGCCACATCAGCTATTTGCAAACAGCTTGTAAAAGCAGAGGCAGCCATCTCAGCACATAATAGGGGCCTGGAACACGCAGGGGCCCTATCTGAATAGTTCCCTCTGTTCAGAAGCAATGTGCCTTCAGCCTGACTGCCACCATCTTCACGCCTCCTAACACCCCCACGTGAACATTGACCTGTTTTAGAGATAAGAAAAGTGAGATTTGGGGGATTTAAGTCATTGTGATAAATTGTTATGACCTAATTAAGAGAAAAGGCATTGCCTAAGGGAATGTATTTCAAGAACCCTGCATTTAATTCCAATACAATCACACAGAATGGATTTACTTGACGTGCTCCATCAGAGTGGGCCAGTCATTTATTCCTTCCCTCTGTTTCCATTTCCCTTCTCACCATTTTGTTCCTTCTCCCCAAAGCAATTCACGTCCAGGTCAACGAGTATCAGTGTCCAGCACCTCGCACAAAAGGTCTAACACGAGGGGCTGCATCATAGTCACAAACCAGCATCAAATGACTAAAGGAATTGATCACATGGAATATCAAGGATACCTTTTACTATCAGTATGGCAAAGGTGAGATCAACTACAACCACAACACCTGGGAATATTCTGCAAACAGATTCACAACAGTAAGGGGGGAAAAAAAAGCAAAATTTGCTGGATAATTTATTCTCAACGAATAATTCCTCCAGCTTTAATAGTAATACATAATTACATACCATGATGGAGTATTATGTATTAGTTGGGGGTACTAATTAGTTAATGTTTGTACAGCTTCTTGAAGATGTAATGTGCTTAAGCATTATTATTAACTAAGTGGAGCATTGAGTTTTAAATTATTTTTTA